>NC_080074.1:85487220-85773395 GCF_949987535.1 Balaenoptera acutorostrata
TTGGTGAAAGGGGTGGTATGTGGAAACGATAAGGCCTTGTTAGACATAAATCAGATTATAATAAAAATACTGGAATCCAACTTTAATGCCTGTTGTTACTTGCAATGGGATTTTGATAAAACACAAAGCCTATTATATCTAAAGTTTGAATATTATGTTAATCAGAATTCCTGCTGCTAATTTCTATTTTTATATTGAATTTTTGTTAATTAATGAACAGTGTGTTTATTTAGAGAAAAGACAATATCTTATTAAATAGCTTTTTCATACAAACACAAAGGAAGGATTATTTGACAATCAACACGCAAACAGCATGTATGCATCTGAGAAAGTGTTTGGGGGAATCTTGTGCCCACAAAGTATTGAAAGAGTGTTTGTTTATGCATATATTATATATAAAAATATAAATATATGTATATATATGTTTATTTGTTTGTTTATTCATTTATTTATATTGCTTGTTCTCTGTTACTCTGGAAACCATTAAACATTTTCTCTAGGTGAGGAAGCCTGTTATCTCCAATTCTTCATGAATTATTGAGAAAAATGATATGAGTAACACTTCAGTTGTCATCTTTATGCTAGGATGACATACAATGCAATTCGTTGTGACCTTGAACTGAAGGTTAATTCAACCCTGATGAAATTTGTTGAAAATAAAATTAGGAAATATAGTAAAAGCATGAAAAATGCAAAGAATCTGATTAAGTTTTGCTTCCTCTAATGAGATGAGATTTTATGTGTAGGAGCTAAAGTGATTTACATTCAATACATATGTGTTTGTTGCACTCAAAATTGTAAATAAAGTATTTATTTTTGGAAAAATAAAGAATGTAAAATTTGGAGAAATAATATATACAAATACAATGACTCACAACATATTCAGTGGCAGAGCATACCTGTCCATAGTTCACAATACTTGTGTACCGTTGGGATATATATATGTATATATATGTGTGGATATACACACATACTTTTAACTTTGGAAGATGAGAAAATTTGACACTATGTTTTGTTATATGTATTTTAACCATTTTTGGAGAATCAAAATATTGGTGAGTAGAGCTGTAGAAAAAAAATTTATTTCCATGCTATTGGGAAAATAAGTGAACTACTGGGAGAATATATTTACAACTTATATATTATGTCATACTTAATATAGAAGAATACCTACAAATTAATACAAGGAAAAATAATCCCATTGAAAAATGGGCAAAATATATGAGGTAATCTGAAAAAAATTGAACCTCAACTGTAATCAACTGTAATGAATGCGATATGATATATTGCCCATTGAACTAGCCCCCAAAATGTCTAATATCCAGAGCTGGTTGGTGACAGTGTAGGGACATGGCTGCTATTGATAGAAGTATAGAATAGTATAGCTTTTTAGAAAACAATTTGACAGTATATAAACCCTGTAAATGTATATACCCTCTAATCTCACAACTGGACATAAAGAATTTATCCTATAGAAGTATTCATATACATGCAGTAAGTTATATGTGTATGAGTTTCATTGCAACCTTGTTCATAATACCAAAAGAGGTGATAACTAAATGTTCATTTATAGGGTAATGATGACAAAAATTATGGTTTTATAGACTGCTATGAATTCATTAATCAGACAACTTTATATTAGGACCATACAACTTATTGTCCAAACTAGGCTACTTTTGATAGTGAAAAAGGGCACTGTTAATAGTTAATCCAGGAAAATAGGATAAACCCAGACAAATGTCCAAAACACAATGTTAGGTAAGGAAAACAGAAAGAAAGAAAGAGAGAGAGAAAGAGAGAAAGAAAGGAAGGAAGGAGGGAGGGAGGGAGGGAGGGAGGAAGGAATATATATTTGAATCTTCCAAAACTAAAACTCTGGATGTGCATATTTGTATAAATGCATAGAAAGAAGCATGGAAAAATACATACTAAACTGCTAACATTTGTTAACTTCTGGGGAGGACCATGGAATTAAGAAGAGTGAAGGTGAACTTATTTTAAACTCTATCTACATGTGTATTTTTTTTTTACAGTGAGCAATCATTTATAATTATAAAATGAAATAGCAATAAAAACCTTCCAAAAATTAACTATTAAAAAAAAAAACCCAGGCTTCCCTGGTGGCGCAGTGGATAAGAATCCACCTGCCAGTGCAGGGGACACGGGTTCGAGCCCTGGTCCGGGGAGATCCCACATGCCGCGGAGCAACTAGGCCCGTGCGCCACAACTACTGAGCCTGCGCTCTAGAGCCCACGAGGCACAACTACTGAGCCCACATGCCTGGATCCCGTGATCCGCTACACGGGAAGCCACCGCAATGAGAAGCCCGCGCACCGCAGCAAAGAGGAGCCCCCGCTCGCCGCAACTAGAGAAAGCCTGCGCTCAGCAACAAAGACCCAACACAGCCAAACAATGAATTAAAAAAAAAAACAACAACAACCCAGTTTTGTATGCATCACCCAATAATTTAGTTTTGTTAATTATGAGGATTGCTTTGGCTGATATGTTCACCTCCAAGTGAAGATCCTACAATGTCTAAGTACAAAGCTGAAGGCAGTGGAATCACTTTCAACAAAAACCTTCCTCAATAGTAGTGAACAATGAGTGTTTTGTTGCTCTCAGATAGAATAGAAAGGTACAATTATGAATAAGCACAAATTTTATATTATGTTAAAGAATTTAACACAGTTTTATAGTCATTAAATGCCAGGTGAAAACTGTTTATAACTTAATTATTCTTATGATCCAAGTTCTAATTATAGTGCCTTATATGAACTTCTGTGTTGATGGAAACAGTTCAGACATATCTGACTTTGCTAGTGACTTCCTGATGGAAAAAACAGTAACTAACTGCAGGGTTCTTTCCATAGTAATGATTTTGCTGGTCAATCCGTTAGGTCTTTGGAACACCACGATTGACAGTTATGTTAGACTAGAAGTTTATTCATTCAGTCTTTTTTTTTTTATTTTTAAAAATATCTTATTGCCAGAGTTTTTTTGTTTTTTGTTTTAAATTTATTTATTTATTTTTGGCTGTGTTGGGTCTTCGTTTCTGTGCGAGGGCTTTCTCTTCTTGCGGCGAGCGGGGGCCACTCTTCATCGCGGTGCACGGGCCTCTCATTATCGCGGCCTCTCTTGTTGCGGAGCACAGGCTCCAGATGCGCAGGCTCAGTAGTTGTGGCTCATGGGCTTAGTTGCTCCGCGGCATGTGGGATCTTCCCAGACCAGGGCTTGAACCCGTGTACCCTGCATTAGCAGGCAGATTCTCAACCACTGTGCCACCAGGGAAGCCCCATTCAGTCTTTTACCATGTGCCTGGTACTGTTTTAGGCATTGGAGGTTCAGAAAAACATTAAAAAATCCCTGCCCACGAGGAACTTATTTTCTAGCTGTGGGAAAGTGGGAGACAGATACTGAACAATAAGTGAAATAAAAGTCTATTAGATTGTGGTGAGTGCCATGGGAAATGTAGATCGAACAGAGAGTGCTGAGTGGGAGGGATATTTTATTTTTAAATAAAATGATAAGGAAAGGAAAATATCTGAAGGAGGTGAGGGAACAAGCCAGGAGGATAACCGGGAAGCAAGAGGAGCAAGTGCTCAATGTGCAAGCGTACCTGGAGACCTAGGAACAGCGAGAAGGCCAGCACATCTGCCCCAAAATGGGGGTGGGGAGGGCTTCCCTGGTGGCTCAGTTGTTAAGAATCCGCCTGCCAATGCAGGGGACACGGGTTCAAGCCCTGGTCCAGGAAGATCCCACATGCCACGGAGCAACTAAGCCCGCAAGCCACAACTACTGAGCCTGCGCACCACAACTACTGAAGCCCATGTGTCTAGAGCTCATGATCCGCAACAAGAGAAGCCACCGCAATGAGAAGCCTGCGCACCGCTACGAAGAGCAGCCCTCGCTTGCTGCAACTAGAGAAAGCCCGCCCACAGCAACACAGCCAAAAATAAATTAAAAAAAAAAAAATGAGGGCAGGGAACGGACTTGAAGAACTGAGATCAGAGAGGCGAGAGCCTGCTCTTGTAGGGCCTTGTGGGTCATTATAAAGACTGACTTTTAACAGAGCAAGGTAGAAAGACACTAAAAGATCTTAAGTGAGAGTGAGATAATTTAACTTACATTTTAACAGGATCACTCTTCAAGCTCTTTCTTCTATCAACTGCTTTCATCCATTTAAGAAGCCAACTCACTAGGGTTCTGATTGGTTATTAAATTCTTTTACAACATGTACTTCCAGGGAAGAGTAGATAAAAGGTATGTTTAAAGATATACTTATATTTAGTTCTTAATGTCAAATAACCACAAATGAAAATAACATTAGACGATTTTATCCAGTGCATGGAACAAGAAAGTGAAAAGGTTTTACTTACATATACTTAGATTCTAAGGAGAAATTCAAAACAATAGACATGTTGTATAGAAATTAAGAGACATCAAATCTCTTAAATCCATCTTTATTTGTTTATTTATTTTTTCATCTCTATTGCCTCAGCCTTGTTTCAGGACAACAGCATTTCTTCCCTGGAGGATTGTGGTAATCTCTTCCTAACTGGTTAGCGTACTTTAAACTAAACTTCCCTTCTGTCAATACCATAGTTCCGATATCATTTCTTTTCTAATGTACTATAATGGCTTTTCCTAACCTGTTTTTCTGCCTGCATTCTTGCTCTGCCTTCAGTACTTTCAATTGTGTCATCACAGAACTTTTTCTATTATGGAAATGTTATTCTCAACTAAAATTTTTCAATGGTTATATAGAGGGTTCAGGTTAAAGCTGAACTCCTTAGGATGGCAGAGAGGCTTAATGTGTAGTATCACACTATCAATGTTATCTTTAAAGAACTACTTAAAGCTTCCTGAATGTGCTATGGTTTACCTTGATTCCATGCCTTTTCACATGCTACTTCCTTGGGTCACTTCTACTTGTCATTCAAGACTCAGGCCATGTGCTGCCTCTTTTTGGGAAGTCAGGGTTACCTGCCTTTCCTATAGGCAACCACAGTACATTTTGTAAATATTATAACTGTTGATTTACTCCATTGGTTTATATACTATTTGAGAGGAGAGTCTAAGTATTATTTGCTTTTGTATTTCCAAGACCTAACATGTAGCAGATGATAAATAAATGATCTCTGAAGGAGATAAAGTACCATGAAGGAAGTAAAGAGGGAAGATTGGTATGTAATTTAAACATGACCTCTGTCCTGGATTATAAAGAGAAATGCAGTAGAGATGCCAACAATTGACTGAAGTTATATGAGGCAAAAGAAACTGGGTCAGCACTGTTCCGTGCCCAGAGTTCATTAGCTACTTAAAATAAATCAGAATATTGAAGCAGAATTTGCAAGTTATAGCTGCCTTTACTATTATTGTCATTAGTGTTTCAAATGAAGATTTTTACAATTCATACATGTATCTGTTAGATCTACATTTTAATGTAATTTTTTTCCTTAAAATTCCGAAGAATATGAAGGCATCACAGTGGCCTCTTGATAGGTTAGACTAGAGGAAGAACTGCTCCTCTAATAGCTGTTGCTACATTGATTGAAGATCTTTCAGTAGATTTGCGAAGGAGATATGGGAAAGTACTTCTTCTTGTGATAGTCAAAGTCTGTGACAGTTAAATGGAGTTGGGTATAGATAACAGAATGCATTTATTTAATTTAACAAATATTTGACCAGCTGCAATGGACCAGGTGCTGACCTACGTACTGGAGATACAATTTTAAACTAAAAACAATGCTACCGTCATGTAACTTGTATTAGAATGTCTTTTCTCATTTCCATTCTGTAAATGAGTATGGGGGTAGAAATTGTGTGAGACCAAAACATTCAACAGGTCTGGTTTGCCCTTGAAAATGGAGAAGTGGAAGGAATCTAAAAGCTTAGCTTTCTGTCATACCCCTGGCAATTCTGTAAAGTCTGAACTGAACAAAAGGAAACTTTCATTCATACCAGTTTACCCTGTGGGTGTGCTTCTCTCATGAAACAGAGACATGTTTACTTTCAACATAATATTTTGCAATTCTGCTTTGACTAAATTCCTTCTCCCATATATGGTTTTCGGTGTCTGTGTTGGAATTTCCAGAAACTCTTGGTTTTTTGTTTTTTGTTTTACAATTTTTCATCTTCATGAATTAGGCCACTCTATATTTGTGTTAAAATATTTGCAAAGAGAGTGATACTTCCAGCTAGTAGAGTGACATATTGAGGACATATTAAACTTCCTTAGTTAATATTGAATTCAGTGTGGAACTCAAAATGCTAAATAACTTATAACTTTTGCAACTGAGTTATAGGGTAAATGAATAGTCTGTTATGGTAATAGAACTTGTTTGTCACATTTTCCCAATTATTCCTTTGGCATTCATAAATATTCAGTGTACAAATCCAACTAAAGTCGGCAGTTGCTAGGTCATCACCATAGCAGTAACTGGAAGTTACAGACCATGTGTTATATTAGCGAATGGGTACAAAGATTTGGTCAATTCAGTTGGAGGTATATGAAGTGAATTTGATTTTAGTCTTTAATTTCCAGGGAGAATCTGGTGGGGATATTGCCAAAAAAAGGTTGAAAACAATGATTCAGAACTAGGGTCATAAATAGCAAAGTGTTCTGGAGCTGGTGTTCTTGGCCTGAAGGACAACTTTCATTGCATTACAATATATTTTTTCTATTGCTCTAATATTTTTTCTGTTATTATTACTACCTATTTCTATTTACTAATATATCTCTCTCCATATATATATATCCATATATGTGTGTGTGTGTGTGTGTATATATATATATATATACACATTCCCATTATTAGCCTGTTAAGACAGATCAATGGATTTTTAAAAAATGTTCCCAAATTTACCTCTTATTTGAAAGTGTTTGACATCCCACTTATTTTTGTCTCATTGATTTCTCAATCCATAGCAAAATTTGCTCCCATGATCTTAACAATTGCCCATATTTATGTTTTAGTCAGTTTTCTCTCTTGGGCTCAGACCAACACTTTTTATAGCTTATACGGCACCTCTGCTTGAATAGCCTACAGCCACCTCAAAACCTACCTGTGCAAAATTGCATTCATTATTATCAATCCAACCCCCAAAGCTGTTCCCATCTCCTGAATTCCTAATCTCAGACTTCACCATCCATTAGTCTACCCATAACCAAACTGAGAGTCATTCTTGAATACTACCCTTCTCTTATTTCCCATATCCTAATGGCCAGAGAACCCTATAGATTTTAACTCTAAACTGTCTCCCAACCCTGTATTCACCTCTTCATTACTACTGATGTTGCCTTAGTTTAGGCTTTACATGTGTATTCATACCTCTTTGCTTTTGCACAAAATCTTCTGTCTGCTCTATGTACTTTTCTCCCTTGCCTGCCTGGCAGACTCCTACTAATTTCTAAAGTTCCAGATATCCTCTTCTGTAAAGCCTTCTAACTTGCTTCTACTACTCTGCTACCCACCAGAGTTAGTGTCTTCTTCCTTGCTGCTCCCATATCTTTTTTAAAATTTGAAGTATTGTTGATTTACAATGTTTCAGGTGTACAGCAAAGTGATTCAGTTCACATATACATATATATGACTATTTTTCAGATTCTTTTCTATTATAGGTTATTACAAGGTATTTAATATAGTTCCCCATGCTATACAGTAAGTCCTTGTTGGTTATCTATTTTACATATAGTAATGTGTATATGTTAATCCCAAATTCCCAATTATCCCTCCCCCCTTCCCCTTTGGTAACCATAAGTTTGTTTTCTATATCTGTGAGTCAATTTCTGTTCTGTAAATAAGTTTATTTGTATCATTTTTTAGATTCCACATATAAGTGATATATGGTATTTGTCTTTCTCTGTCTTCATTTACTATGATAATCTCTAGGTCCATCCATGTTGCTGCAAATGGCATTATTTCATTCTTTTTTAAGGTTGAGTAATATTCCATTGTGTGTGTGTGTGTGTGTATATATATATATATATATATATATATATATGTATATATATATATCACATCTTCTTTATCCATCCATCTGTCGATGGGCATTTAGGTTGCTTCCATGTCTTGGCTATTGTAAATAGTGCTGCTATGAACATTGGGGTGCATGTATCTTTTCAAATTATAGTTTTCTCCAGATATATGCCCAGGAGTGGGATTGCTAGATCTTATGGTAACTCTATTTTTAGTTTTTTAAGGAGCCTCCATACTGTTCTCCATAGCAGCTGCACCAATTTACATTCCTACCAACAGTGCAAGAGGGTTCCCTTTTCTCCACACCCTCTCCAGCATTTATTGTTTGTAGACTTTTTCATGATGGCCATTAAGAGCGGTGTGAAGTGGTACTTTGCTGTAGTTTTGATTTGCATTTTTCTCATAATTAGTGATGTTGAGCATCTTTTCATGTGCCTGTTGGGCCATCCATATACTCCCACATATTTTGTAACATACCTTTATGTAATACTTACCAATTAAAATTATAGATACTATGGCCATACAGTAATAAATTACTATAAACTTTAATAAGTTAAATTTTAACAACTCAGCCCCTGGCTACTAAACAAATATTTGTTGGGTAAATTAATGAATTAATTAACAAATCTGGCAAGTTGGCAAGTTGTTCAATCTTGAACAGAAAAAAGACACTAGCAAAAGAAGAGGGAAACATCTTTAGGGACTGAATTTTTAGGCAGGAAACTAGTGAAGTGTAGGTCATGTTTCCATTGTTTCTTTTTCATTGGAGTAGGACATGTGAAAGATAAAGGAATCTCTGGGAAGGGAACTACTGGCAATGTAGTTAGTATTCATGAAATGGGCTTAGATACCTGGACCATGACTTAATATCCTGGAAAGATAGGCTCTTGGCTAGAGTGAGATGCATATTGCAAAATGGGGAAGAACAAACATGTTTTCCCAGAGGTTAGCTGACCTGTTCAAGAAGGTTCTACATTGAAAATGTAGAGAAAGCAAAATAAATTCCCAGATAAAGCCATGATGCTGATTTCTTTGGAGGAGAAAAGATAGGATATGGAAAGAAAAACAAGACTGAGGGAGCTTCTCAGGGATTCACATGAGAAAATAATTTTAAAAGACTGAAAATATTACTTAGAAATTCAAATACCAAAACACATGTAAAACACATGGATTGTAAATAAAACGAATGCACGTTGCAAAATGTATACACATATGGGAAGTACTAAGACTTGTTGGAAATACTTTTATGAAACAGTTTATCTCATGCACCAAATAAATAATTACTAAAAATCTGATAGGAGGGAGTGTATAATAGTTTGATATGTCAAGAAAATACACCTTTAAGGATATCCACAAAATATATACCTTACAAGTGGATGAAAGAGGCAGAAATGATGTTGAACTGGCTTTACAGAGGCAACAGATGATGTGTTCTTGATATATTTTACAAAACTGGCAGAGAATCAAGATATAGTAGTAATGGGGATATAATCTGGCCATCTTCTGGAAGCCTTAGTCAGCCAAATACAGAGCATCTGACAAGTTCTTGACTTGCTTGCTGAAAATTCTGACTCCCAAAGAGTGAAGGAAAATGTCAAAACTCATCCTTGAAGTGGCAGAGCCAGTATGCTAGCATTTTGTATTTTTATAAAAAGGAAAGAAAATGTATATGATTATGTGTTGGATGCATTTTAATACTTATTTTAAAAACCTCTATAGGGACACAAGAGGAACTGGTAACATTGGCTGCCTCTGGGAAAGAGGGCTGGTGGCTGGGGAACAGGTATAGCAGAGATACTTTTAACTTTTTTTTTTTTTTTTACTTTAGAAATTTTGAAGTGTGCAATTCTATTGCTTATTCCAAAGATAAATTAAAATAATCAAAGACACCCCCTAAAAAGAAAAAGTTCCAAATTAACATTTATTCTGGGTAACAGGGAAGGACCCTTTTAAGATAAAACATAACATTTTGCATAGCTTTTATTAAACCATTTATATTGTATTGCAGTCATATAATATGAGTAGACCTCTTAAGCAATTTACCAGATTAACCAGAGAATTCCCTGCTGTCTGGAAAATATACTATTTGATACTGAAGGCGCACTGGATGCTCCCAGCTGGGGGTGTCCCTTTCTTGTACTCATGCCTTTGCCTCTCTCCAAGTGGGGTGTGTGCTTAACGAGATTCAGTTGTGTGTGTATTCAAACCTGACTATGTCCATTATACTTGATATTTTAAAACATGTAATTTAATTAAATACTAAACTGATGAGATTTTAAGTGTGGAGTGAAAGAGTTATTATTTCTTGTAAACTTATTTGAATGCTTTGGAAAGACTATAAAAATAAGATGTTAAAACAAGTGCTGTCAGAATAGATTTTGAGCAAGACAACTGTAAAAGACAGGGAAAAAAATCACAAAAGTCTACATGGTTTTAGGACTCCAATACTTCTACAGTGTTGTTACATTTTTACTCTATTTTAAATAATCTGAAAATAGAAATGATAGATGATGTGTTATGGCTCCACAAGAAAGACAATGCAAAATTCCAATCAGCAATCGAACAAAAGGACTTGACCCTCTGTGTTAAAGTTGGACGAGTGAATGTATATTTAAAGGTCTAAGTTAAAAATATACACTTCAGGTTTTTATGTGTTATGATTCTCCACTTTAATAGTTTCTGTTTAGCTCACTGACCACAGACCTTATCCTGTGTTGGCTTAAGTACCTGACTCTTCCACAGGACCCTTAACTTTAGAAGAGGGGCCATATCTTGTTCATCTTTGTAACCCTTGTGTATCATATGGATCTTAGAACACAGTAGATGGTCAATAAATGTTTGTTGAATAATTACTGTGCCAACAGAGTTGAGAGTGGCACATGTTTTTGCTTAGTCCTGATACTGGAGAGTCACCAGGCCTGTCAACAAAACTTGAGAAGAGTAGAGTAAACAGCCCCGGGGGAAAACTAAATTCAGGAGCCGAGTTAAGAGAAAGAATAACCAGGTTGATGGAAGGAGCTGGACAATCTCATCTTTGATCACTGTAAGAGCTAAAATATGAAGAAAATTTAGAGTCAAAGCCGACAGAAAAGGACAAAGAAACAAGAGGAAAAAAATCAATATATTAGGAGTTCCAAAGCAAGAGTAAGTTCATCTGAAGTGTTATGGCCATGTGCTTCTCAACATTCCTCTACTGACCTTCAAGATGAAATACTCAGAGTGAGCTTTCAACAGATGAAATTCTGGAAACAGTTAAGCTAGACCTAATGCTATAGGAGTTTGTCGGTAAGGGGAAATGAAAGTTTTCTTGGGAGAAAATAACTCAGTCATTTTAGAGTTTGTGATAACCAGGGAGGGGGAAACTTTTCTTAGATGCACATAATAGACCAGAATTTTCCAAAGTGTGTTCTATGGAACATGAGATTGCAATATTCTCTGTACTGCACAGAGTACATTTTCTTATTTATTTATTTGTTCTCTATTCTCTGTCTCTCCTTCTGGAATGTAATCTCCACAAGAGAACTGGCTCTTCTGGCCTGCCTTGCTCACTGCCACAGGCCCACAGATTTAAATAGTGCCTGGCACATATTAAGTGCCTCAGGAATATTTATTAAATGAAGGGCCAGGGAACAACATGGAGAGGCAGGAATCCAGACAGCCCCAGAGACGGCAGGGACAGAGTTGCACAAATAGGATCACAGGTGAAGGTCATTGTGAAGCAGAAAGAGGCATCAATTACCCAAACCTCCACCACCAAATGGGACATTTTATTTATAAACTGAAAATAAACGGAGCTCCTTTTTTGCCCTCTACGAGGCACTGCAGTAGAGACGCAAGGTTCAAGGCATAGATGCCTGGGAGACTGGTGGTAACCTTGTTAGAAATAGAGAAGACATATCTCTATGGAAGGTGAAAAGACTCATTAATTACTTTTATAGAAATTCTTATCTGCTTAGTTTATAGCAAAAAAAAAAAAGTTCGTTAGCTGGTGAACATAATTTCAATAATTTAAAAATACAATTTATGAGACTGTTTCATAGTAACTGTAGGAGATACTTTATCATTCATCTCTAAATCACTCAGACGAACAGACGGACTCATTATGCAATCATCTAAGTACTCTTAATTAAAGAGATAATGTTCATATCATAATCTTTTAGAAAAATGACTAAGTTGTGAAACTTAAGGACAGAAGAAAGAGAGAAGAGTACTTCCTGCCTTTGCAAATATAATTCCACAGAGAGCAGTGGCTCTCAGCGGTGCTAGAATCACCTGAGAATTTTAAGGAGCAAACCGATGGCAAGTCACACCCCAGAATTTCTGGGGGTGGGGCCCCAGCCTCAGAAATTTTTAACATGCTCTCTGGGTGAGTCTAATGTGCAGCCGGGCTGAGGACAATGAAAGCAAGAGATGTAAAGGAGGGGAGTACTGGAGACTGTCTTTTATGAGAGTAAATCTGAACTGTAGTGGGAAGTTGGAACTGAAATCCACATCCACAGTTTCAAATCTGAATGCTCTAAATATGATATTTTATGTGGAACTCTTTAACTTCTCAAAATATTAGATATTTTTTTACATTAAGGATTCAATGTACTGATCTGGAAGTAAACCCTTCAGAATGAATAAGAACTGATCATTAGAGACAGAAAGTCATCACACACTGGAAATGGTCAGTATATAGCCAATCAGATTTTTTCATCTTTTTGATGTAAAGATTGTGAGCTGCTGAAATAGTTTATTCATAGAGTTTATTAATAGAAAATTATTAATTTTAATTTATTAAAATTATTTCTCTACAAATACTTGAAATTAAAGTCATGTTATATAGTTTGGGATGTTTAAATTGAACTCTGCCTAGTGAAAGGGAGACAGACCAGATGATTAGGGAAATTATTTTCAAACAAGAAAGCTTACTTATTTTATTTTTTAACGATGATTAAACTTTGCTGTAGGACTCTTGAAGTTGGTTCCGTGGTACGTGTGGTTCTGGTACTGCAACCACACGTTCCATTTTTAGGAAGATGGCTAACAGGCTGCCCAGTGTGGGTGTGGACAGATGCCCGTTCCCTGACTGCTGTGACAGTGTGGCTGACTTCAATAAAGGGACACTCCATTTCCTTCTTCTACTCCTCCCCTCCCCTGTCAATCAGCTTTCCCAACATCATTGTCAGTCCACTGGGCTACTGTTCTATCCCTACTCTAGACTGAATACTTAATTATATGCCAGGAACATACAATACTGCTACAAGATGATACTATTATTATCTCCGCTTTCTAGATGAGGAAAGAGGGGCGTGGAAACACAAGACAACTTCCCTAGTCACTCAGCTAGGTTGGTGAGTTGTAAAGCCAACCTTGGAGCTTAAGTCCGTCTGGCCCAGAAGTCCATCTCAAAAGCATTATATTTGCTCTTTCATCCTTTCACTGTGGATGGATTCCCAGGTCACACTCTGAGCTGCTGCCCACTGGAATCAGATCCTGTCTAGCCAGTCTGCAAAATGGAACATTTCTGCCCTTTCTTACTTCCCACTACATGGATCAGTCACCCTGACCGTGGATACCACACCCAGGATATGTGGCATCTAGGAAGATCCCACCAAAGGAATAAACTAGGGATAGGCTGGAAAATCAAAGCATGGCCCGCTGCCCACGACTTGTAGTTTTGCTTGAATAGTGAGTCCATCGGTACTTTAGTCTCTCTCAGCAACAATTTCCTCTTATTCCCCCGGAGAAGGGATCATGGTTGCTTTCTGGCTATTGCCATTAGATTTTCCCTCATGTGATGGAGCTAGACACTTCTGCTACGATTTCTCCCATTGGAAGGCCCCAAGAGCCTTCTCCATAATCAGTTGATCAGGTCTCCCTGCAATCTTTATAACCAAATATTAAAAAGTTATATATTTAAAAGCAAATGATGGCTGTTACCATTGCTTCCCTAAAAGTATTACAGTTCCATGAAAAGGAGGTGGCTGGCTTTTATCCAGCACTACAAATATTTCAAATTAGAACCATTGACTTATTGAATGCCTTTGCATAATTTACCCTAAGAAGCAAAAATTCACCCACTCAGAACCTGGTTAACTGCCAGGAGAAATAAATGTCATGCTCTTTAAAAAAAGAAAGAGGGGAAAAAAATGTTAATTGTTGTTTATGCTGACAAGCATGGTAAATTAGTCCCCTAATGGCATAAAGGTATCCAGTGTTGCTTAATCAACATAAAATTATTTGGAGGCTCAGAATATCTGGCTCTGTGAGTCACATTAGACTCCAATCTATTTTCATTTGCATCTGAAATGATACTGTTCACAAATGCAGTAGATCTTGTCTGAGGAGACCCACTTAGGTGAAGAGTTCTCTAAAGAACTTATTACCTTATAGTAAAAATATTTTGGATAAATCATGAAGATGATCAATTATATACAATTAAAATGCCTAGGAAAGTACAAGTATGACTTTGAATCAGGGTGCTAAATTTGTTTTTGTTACTGACAATTTCAAATATTTTAAAAAGAAACTTACTCAGAAGGTCCAGTTGCCCCAAGTCAATTTTTAAAGAAGTGCTAAGCACATTAGACTCTAGCTGCTGAGTCTTGAGCCTTATACAAGGCTCTTTAGTTGATAATAATGTAAGGATTTTATTATAAGTAGGTAGATGCTATACGTAGATTTCATAAAGAAGATCCTTGAAGAGAATATGGTAGCAAGTATACTAAACAGTGTTTGTCCTTTGAAAAGCTTCGTAATAAAGCAAGTTGAGAATGAGTAGGAAATTTACTGGGACTCAAATCTTAGAACTTGGAAAGTGAACAAAAGAATAATGTTTGCTGATCTATTTATTATCATATTAAATTCCATACTTGTTTTCTTAATGTTTCATCACTGCATGTAATGTACCATACTATGGAAAATATCAAGTCAGTGCCATAAAGTAAACATTCTGGACTCAGCTGCATTAACAGCTGCACAAATAGATTGAATACTAGAGTGTGTTGTTTAGGGACTCAGGTTGATGGAATGCTATCAGGAGTTAGCACAGTGGACACCTGGTGTTTTGCTTGCTCAGTGTTCCTTCTTCTTAAATATAACATGTCTGTCCTTTTGGGGATCACCCCTGCACTCTGAGTCCACATGGTTCCAATCAGGTGACTATATACTTGACATCAGGGGTGGGGTACATGTTCCAGGCCTGGCCAATGAGAATACAAATCCTCTTGACCACTGGGATTGCTTCAGATTTGGCTACCTGACCCAAGTCAGGCCAATTAGAGTCCATCTCAGGGCTTCTGGAGCTGCCAGGAAAGATATGCACTTTTGCAACAATGGGGTTGCTGAATTCATGGGATGTAAAGATGAATGAAGCTAATGGTAATTATTTTTAATGTTACACATAAAATATATGCCTGGAAATAAACCAAAAACGAAGAAGAACTTAGACATGGAGAGAGGCAAATACCTGAGGATGTTTGAACACTTGGATTCTGTTCTACCCAAAGCCCTTGAATCTCCCAGATATGTGAGTCATCATTTTTGCTTTTGCTTCAACTAACATGGTAGTACGTTCTGTCCCTTACAAATAAGTTATCTTATTAATACATGTAATTCAGATAGTGGTAGCAATAAGTAGCTATTTTAAAAGTGGCAGAGAAATGTGATGATTAGGCAGAAATTTTAAAAGAAAAAAGTGTATGCACATCAAATAGCACACAAAGCAAGAATATGTTTTTATTAGACCATTTCAAAATTTAGATAGGATTATAGAATGTTAGGACTATAGAGATTACTCCTTTCAACTTTCTAATTTTAAATTTATAAGTATGTAAACTGAGGTCCAGAAGGAAACATCTAAAATGTTCGGTAAAGGTTATTGACAATGCTTCCATGTGATTATAAAAATAGAAGTGAATATTGGACTGCTGAAGGATCTTAAAAGATTTCAATTTCTCAAGGGCAACTGTGAATATTAGGAACCAAATCAATGCTATTTTTCATGCAGTTTAATCTAGCCTAAAAGAACCTCCGGAGTGAAATAGAATGTGATTACTAATTTTTTTTTTTAATTTTTATTTATTTATTTATTTTTTTGCTGCATTGGGTCTTCGTTGCTGTGCATGGGCTTTTCATTGTGGTGGCTTCTCTTGTTGTGGAGCACGGGCTCTAGGCGCGCTCAGTAGTTGTGGCTTGTGGGCTCTAGAGAGCAAGCTCAGTAGTTGTGGTGCACAGGCTTAGTTGCTCCCTGGCATGTGGGATCTTCCTGGACCAGGGATTGAACCCACGTCCCCTGCATTGGCAGGCAGATTCTTAACCACTGTGCCACCAGGGAAGCCCCATGATTACTAATTTAAAAAACAGTTAATTCTTTTTCCTTAAAAGTGTCTTTGCTCTTCCTTCAACTAGGAAATGTAGCTAAAATTTACAAACAGATATGCATTCAAATACATGAGTCTGTTTATATCATATTAAGATATTAATTAGTTTGTTTACTCTTTAAAGAAATAACAAACACTAACCCTGTTGAAGTGGAACTTTGGTTAAAATTATAGTTAATTATAAATTAACTTTAATTTCTAAGTAACTATCAGTATTTTCCCATTACAGAGTTGATGTAGTCATTAGGAAAAATGGACATCATGGAACCCAAACAGCTGGCTGACATAGATAGCTTTAACTCTTCCATAAATTGACTGTTGTGAAATGCTGGCATCATGGCAGTGGTTTTGAGGACACTGCATCTGTCTTTTAAAATTACACTTGGGGAAAAATAAAACCCAGGTGACTGGTACTTTGAAATATGTTTTGTTATTTATTTTAGTCATTTACTAACTTATAATTGTGAATCTGAATGTTTGTGGAATTATGGGTTGGACTTTTTATGGGCAGATTTGAAAGGTTTCAAAACAGAAAAGGAACCATTCATCCCATCTTTGAAAAACAACAAAACACAATGGAAATATTTCACACCATATGGAGATAATATATAAATATTGAGAGGATTGTGTCAATTCATTGTCAGTATAAACACAGGGCACACTTCCTACTCTTTGTCTTTTGTGAAAAATATACATACTAAAACAAAGCTAAGCCCATTGTTAGCTTTAATTACGAAAGGTAACAGGTTACAGCAAGTATGCTCACCTGAAAAAATAAGATTATCAAGTCTCATTTAAAATAATCATTGAAAGCTCAAAAATTGAAAAAACACAACAAAGGCATGAACATTGATCAGAAGAAAATATAAATAGACATTGAATGAAAAAGACTGAAGCCACTCAATTCATGTTGGAAACTCCATGATTAGCAGCATTTTTGGTATTGATACATAGACCAGCGACTTGAGCTACTGTAATAATTCGGCAAATGATTGACCACATTCTGTGTTGTTAAAAAGTCATTAAAATTTTGCTTGGCTGATTACATGGTAATTATACAGAAACTGTGGTATGGAAGAGCTATTACTAATAAGCATTGAGAATATAACATGAAAAAATACAAATAGAAGCAAACGATTATTTACATAATAAAAATGCTGGTAGTATTTCCTCTGTTCAAAGGGTCAAATGAAAATCTTCAGAAATTATGTGGAACTCAACATGAAAACCAGCTCAAATATTAACATGTTGCTAGTCTGTAACGGGCCCCAGACTAGAGCAGGTCTTTCACTGCTGTTTTGGTCTCTACTGTTCCCTTAGGTATAGGCTTTAATAAACAACTTGCTTCAGGTCACACCCTTCCTTAAAAAATCAAATAATATAGAAGTGAAAACTGTTAGAATGAAAATACTCCTTTATTCATGTGTGATTATTCTCCAAGAGTTTTCTATATACATGCAAACATATCAGGGCCAGGACTAGGTTATGGTGAGTGAGGCATCTAGGGTCTAAAATTTACAGAGATACTGAGAATTTTATGCCCTAGGCATTTCACTCACTTCCCCATAGTCCTGATCCGGAAACATGTGCAATTATATGTATACAATTTTATACAAATTTACGTACAATATATTTGAAATCAAAATGGGATTGTAGTGTATGGGTGTAACTTGCGTGATTCACTCAGCAATATATGGCAAGCATCCTTCCTTGTGAGTATATATAGATCTGTATCATTTTTTCAAATATCTGCATAATATGTTATAATCTGAATGTAGTATAATTTATTAAATCCCCCCTCTGCTGATGGACACATATCACTTCCAGTGTGGGAGTACTGCTAATAATATTACAATTTTATACACACAGTTTTGTGCAATTGTGTATTTCGGCAGGACAGACTATTGTCAGTAGTGCAATTGTGCATTCAACTAACGTTCACATTTTAAAGGTTTGTGGGTACTGACAACTTTCCCTCTAAACTGCAGCAATGTCAAATCAAACTTTCGGAGATGATGGAAATGTTCTCTGTGTTGTCCAGTATGGTAACCACTAGTGACATGAGGCCATTGGTCACTTGAAATGTTGTTAGTGAAACTGAGGAACTGAATTTTAATTTTATTTCATTTTTTAAAAGTATTTATTTAATTTGTTTGGCTGCATCTGGTCTTAGTTGCAGCACACCGGCTCTTCATTGTGGCACGCAGGCTTCTCTCTAGTTGTGGCGTGCGGGCTCTAGAGCACGCCAGCTCAGTAGTTGTGGTGCGTGGGCTTAGTTGCCCCACGGCAGGTGGGATCTTAGTTCCCTGACCAGGGAGCGAACCAGCGTCCCCTGCATTGGAAGGTGGATTCTTAACCCCTGGACTTCCAAGGAAGTCCCTTTATTTCATTTTAAATCTAAAATTTTCAATTGATTGTCTTTGATTTTCTTGGTTTATGACCACTGGCTAGGGCATCCATAAAAACATTGAATAATAGCTGTGTATAAGCAGACTTTTCTTGTTCTGAGCTTTAATCAGAATTCTTCAAGAGTCACATCTTATGTGTGACATTTGTTGTTGGTTTCTGATAGGTTGTCTTCATCAAAGTAACTGAAAGTGCTGGTGGGCTACCCTCAAAGCCATTCTGTAACCTCTAACTATGGATGCTGGAGAGCCAGTTACTTACTTCCTCTGTTAAGGGGAAGTCTGCTGGCATCTTAAGAGAGAGATCATTTGAATCCTCTTAAGGGTTAGGTATCAGTGCGTGTGTGAGTGCAGAGCTTGTTGGCAGTTCTCCTTTTCCTACATCCAGTCTTGAAGCCTAGAGCTGTGGCAGCCCTCCTGATAATAAGCAACCAGCATGAGAATGAAGAGCTGACAGCTAAGCATGGTCAAAACACAAGACTGGAATGAACCTGAGTGCCGAGTTATATTTTTAGCTCACTGACCCAGTTCTGAGACTGTCTGCTTCTGAAATTCCTGTAAAATAAATACAAAAATGTTATTATAGCTTAAACCACCATTCACAGAGTTTTCTGTTACTTTCCACCAGAGCATTCTTAACCAGTACTTCAAGTTAAGAACACTTTTTTTCTATTCCTAGTTTTATAAGTATTATTAAAACCAGAAATGAATGTCATGATCAATCACATATCTTTTCTAATATAAATTTCAAAGAACAACAGCAAATACTTAAATAATGCCAAATATGTGGAAGGCATTGTTCTAAGTTTTTACATTTATTAACTAATGTAATCTTTATAAAAACCCTATGGGGTAGATACTATTATTATCCATATTTAAAAATGAGGAAATTGAGACACAGAGTGGTTAGGTAAATTGCCTGAGGTCACATAGCTAGTAAGTGACAGAGTCGGTATTTGAACCTATACAGTTTGGCTCCAGGATCCTGGATCTTAGTCTACCTCTAGCACTTATTATAGTATTGAAAAAATGATACATGGACCACAGTATGTATTTCTCAATTCTATCATTATTTTATTATTAGTTGTCTTTATCATAAGAGTTACCAACAGAGCTATTTGACTGAACTAATGTCAAGTGAATATGAATTATTTTATTACTTTTAATTGAATTATAATTAATATACATATTACATTAGTTTCAGGTATATTACATAGTGATTCAATATTTTTAAATATTATGAAATGATAATAATAAATCTAGTTCCCACCTGTCACCAAAGTTGTTACAATATTATTGACTATATTCCCTATACTATGCATCACATCCCTGTGACTTATTTATTTTATAGCTGGAAGTTTGTACCTCTTAATCTCCTTCACCTATTTCATCTGTCCCTGAACCCAATCCCCTCTGGTAACCAACTGTTTGTTCTCTATATATGTGAGTCTGTTTCAGTTTTGTTTTGATTGTTCATTTGTTTTGCTTTTTAGATTCCACGTATAAGTGAAATTATACAGTGTTTGCCTTTCTCTGTCTAACTTATTTCACTTCACATAATACTCTCTAGGTCCATCCATATTGCTGCAAAGGGCAAGATTTTATCATTTTAATGACCGAGTAATAGTCCATTGTATATATATATATATATATATATATATATATATATATATATATATACCACATTTTTATCCATTCATCTATCAATGGACACTTAAGTTGCTTCCATATCTTGGCTATTGTAAATAGTTTTGCAATGAACATAGGGGTACCTATATCTTTTCAAATTGTGTTTTCATTTCTTCAGATGAAAACCCAGTAGTGGAATTGCTGGACCATATAGTAGTTCTATTTTTAATTTTTTTTTTAGGAAACTTTATACCCTTTTCCATAGTGACTGCACCAATTTATATTCCTACAAACAGTGCATGAGAGGTCCCTTTTCTCCACATCCTCACTAACACTTGTCGTTTCTTGTCTTTTTGATAATAGCCATCCTGATAGGTGTGAGGTGGTATCTCATTGTGATTTTGATTTGCATTTCCCTGATGATTAGTGACACTGAGCACATTTTCATGTGTCTGTTGGCCATCTGTATATTTCCCTTGGAAAAATGTCTATTCAGGTCCTGTACCCATTTTAAAATCAGGTTGTTTGGTTTTTTTGATATTGAGTTGTATGAATCCTTTATATATTTTGGATATCAACCCCTTACTGGATATATCATTTGCAGATATTCTCTGGTTCAGTAGATTGCCTTTCATTTTGGTTGCTGGTTTCCTTCCCTGTGTGAAAGCTTTTTAGTTTGGTGTAGTCCCATGTGCTTAATTTTGCTTTTGTTTCCCTTGCCTGAAGAGGCATATCCAAAAATATGTTGCTAAGACCAGTGTCAAAGAGATTACTGCCTATATTTTCTTCTAGAAGTTTTATGGTTTCAGGTCTAACATTTCAGTCTTTAATCCATTTTGAGTTTATTTTTGTATATGGTGTAAGAAAGAAGTCCAGTTTCATTTTTTTGAATGTAGCTATCCAGTTTTCCCAACATCACTTATTGAAGAGACTGTCTTTTTCCCATTGGATATTCTTACCTCCATTGTCATAAATTAATTGACCATGTAAGTGTGGATTCATTTCTGAGCTCTCTATTCTGTTTCATTGATCCATGTGTCTGTTTTTGTGCCAGTATCATAATGTTTTGATTATTGTAACTTTGTATTATAGTTCAAAATCAGGGAATGTGGTATCTCCAGACTTATTCTTTTTTCTTAAGATTGTTTTGGCTATTTGGGGTCCTTTGTGGACCCATACAAATTTTAGGGTTATTTGTTTTAGTTCTGCAAAAAATGCCATTGGTGTTTTGATAGGGATTGCATTGAATCTGTAGATTGCTCTGAGGAATATTGACACTTTAACGATATTGTTTCTTCCAAATGCAATACTGTTGCATTTCTATGTACTAATAATGAACCATCACAAAGAGAAATGAAGAAAACAATCCCATTTACAATTGCATCCGTATATTATTTTTGTATCCTGCAACTTTACTGAATTCATTTATTAGTTCTAATAGTTTTTTTTGGTGGATATTAATTCAGTATTTTAATGTCAGTTACATAATTTGCTATAAAAAGAGAGCACCAGTAAAATTCAATCGATCAAGCTTCAAAGCAAATCTTAGTTTTTCATACTCAATTTATTTTCTTAAAAAGTTTGATTCATAAATTCATTTCTTAGACTTTTTTTTTTTTTCTGGGACTCGCAAGAATAATATCCTTTTCTTATTCTTCCTAAAATTGGACTTATAATAGATGAATTAAGGCAATTTTTCCCATTTCTTTAACATGTCCTTACTTTGGCCAGAATTTCTTTCTTTCTTTTTTTTTAATAATTTTTTTTGTTTGTTTTATTCTGCATTTCTCATATGACAGTCCCAAACCCAACACTTGGTTTTGTTTTCTGCCTTTCTTATTCTGTCAGCATCTATGTCAGCACACTTTTTCCCAATAGAATATGCAATCTGATCCTCATCTGGTGGGTACACATAGGCCCTCAAAGACCCTGGCTCTCTAGCACGGGAACCTGAGTCCTTCCTTTCGACTACACCCATGTATGTCTATGCTTGGGGCTCTGCCTTGGTCCCATCACCTTTGAGGTGTTCTTAGGCCAGGAGCATCAAACACGTTATATGCCAACTCTGAATAAATACAGGGGGCTGCTTGGAGCCCAGGGTTGAGGGTAAGATGGCAGGCTGTGTCTGGGTTCCATCACAAAGAATGCTGTGCTTGACTGGCAGTGTCTGCCATGGCAACACCAACTAGACATGTCTGGAATGAGGATATTGGGAGAAGAGGCTACACGCTGGCCACAGGTTTAGAAAGGGACAAGGTGTACATTCTATCCCTGCCTTAGGTGGTTGTTCTGTTTCCCAGGCTGTGTTGTCTCACTGGCCAGGAGGCTGAGGGGGCAGTCTAAAGACCATGAAGCTGCAAGTGGCTTCCCCAGGCCCTGGATCGGAGAGCATGAGCCCCAAGCTACAGGGAGCTTGGAAGGACAGCCTGTTCAGGGCCCTACAGGGGTCTACATGCTGCAGGCCATGCTGGCATTAGCTCCTTGTCCTCTGGAGTCAGTTTCATCCAGGCAAACCAGCTGGCTGGCTGTCAAAGAGTCAGATACAACTGGGGGGTAAAAACACTTTTCCATGGCACTTACATAGACGTGTACTGGCTGTCAAAGAGTCAGATACAACTTGGGAGTAAAAACAGTTTTCCATGGCACTTAATCTCTGGATACACTTTCCAAACTAAAAAGGTTTCTCTTCTATGTGCTACTGAGAAATCAAACTAGAGTAAAAGGACAGTCTTACTTTAATCAAGTTCCAGAATGAGGACATACAGCTTAGAAAAGCACTGTCTCAGCAGAAGATGCAAGGATGTGTGTAAAAGAATGTTTCTAGAAAATACCAAAGGCACCAAATATAACCCTAACTTTGCCTTCTGCTTCTCCTTGATGCCACTCCATACCCCAGGTGGGGAGGCTACTTTGTCCAGCTGACTTTGGGAATGTCACAGTGCTCTGTGAGTGTGTCCAGGTGTCTGTTGAAGTCCTCTTCTCTCTGCTTGTGAGTATTAAATGCTTTCTTCAGGATTTGCCGCTTCTCCTGCATCTTCCATTTGCCACTTCTCCTGCATCTTCTCGAAGGCTGCCTGGGCCGGTGTCCACTTGTGAAGGCTGCACCGCTTCTCCTCCTCGTTCTTTGTGCTTGTTCCCATCACATCCAGGAGTTTCACCTAGTCTTTGTCCTTCTTTTTCTTCTTCCGCTTAGTCACTCCTAGCTCTGCGATGCCTTTCAGCTTCAGAGGCCCCTTCTCCACAATTTCTTCCCTTTTCTCCCCTCCTTCTTTGATCAAGGACAGTGATGCTTTTTTCCTCTGTCATCCAAGAAAAAGTTGCATAGACAAACAAAAAAAGGGAACAAGGACTTAATACTCCCACCTACTCCTGGGTTTTTATGTCTCATCTCTTTTGTTCTGTCTTCACTGTGCATGACTCAACATATGTGGACAATATCTTAAAATCCTGTTGGTATTCCATAAATTAAAATAACAGAGCCTCCTGACAGCAGTAGTTATATAAGTAAATGTAAACCAAGATTATCTATGATGCAGGGCACAATGGGAATTACTTTTCAGCTTTGTATAAGTTGACAATAGAGAATTATATTGATACTTGATGATCTTTAAAGGCATTTGTTATATTTTTCCTATTTCCTATTCTTTATGTATCCATTGGAAGTATAATGAATTCAAATTAACTAAGAATGAGTTGTGAAAAAGATAATATTAGTAAGATGACTCCAGTCTAACCATCATCATAGGCTTATTCTTTTACCATCACCTAAAGAAGATAAGCGTTTTTTTGTGTGTATATAAGTATGGTGACATTTAGTTCATAGATTTGTCATCATCATCTTTATTATCATTTCAAGGTGATAATGATAATATTATAAATTATCATAATCATAATTATCACCATTATGTGAGATTTTGTATATTTATCATTTAATATAATTCTTTTTCTAGTGATTCTTTAAAAAAAATTATTGCTAGATGTATAATTAAATGTCAGTGAATCAAGAGTGGCCAAGATGGTGGAGTAGGGAGACCCTGAGCTCACCTCCTCCCACAGGCACACCAAAATTACAACTATTTACAGAGAAACTATTGATGAGAAGGACCTGAAGACTAGCAGAAAAGATCTTCTACAACTATAGATATAAAGAAGGAACCACAATGAGATGGGTAGGAGGGGCAGAAATGTGGTATTAGTCAGACCCATACTCCCAGGTAGGCAACCCACAAGTGGGAGGATAATTACAATTGTAGAGGTTCTCCTCAAGGAGCTAGGGGTCTGAGCCCCACACTTGGCTTCCCACTTGAGAGGTCCTGCACTGGGAAGATGAGCCCTCAGAGTGTTTGGCTTTGATGACCAGCAGGGTTTACTTTTGGGAGAGCCAGAGGATTGTAGGAAACAGAAACTCCACTCTTAAATGGTGCACACAAAATTTCACATGCTCTGAGATCAAGGGCAGGAGCAAGCACTTGAAAAGAGCTTGGGTCAAATGCACTTGCTGATCTTGGAGAGCTTCTTGTAGAGGCAGGAGGCAACTAGGACTTACCCTGGGGACATAAACACTGGCAGCAGCCATTTTTGGGAGTTTATTCTACCACAAGGACACTAGTACTGGCAAATGACATTTTGGAATCCTCCCACTATCTTATTCGTGCTGGGACCCAGTTCCACCAACCAGCCAGTTGGCACTAGTCCTGGGACAGCCCATGCCAAAGAGCTAGCAAGACAAGGACACAGCCCCAACCACCAACAGGGCAGTTGCTTTAGGACCCCCTGAACCCCCAGCCTCCCTGGGACCTGGATCCATCCACCAGAGGGCCCAGGACCTGATTCCACCCACCAGTGGGCAGTCACTAGCCTGGACTCCCAGGGCCCCACAATTAGTTGCCAGGACATGACCCTACCCACCACCGGGCCAACACCAGATCCAGGACCTGTGGGCACCAGCCCACCAGCAAGCCCACACCAGCTTTGCACCCCTGGGCCGAAGCCAGCCACCCCAGGACCTGGCTTCACTTACTAGTGGGTCAGCAATAGCCCTGGGACACCCTCAAGGGCTCTGCAGCCAGCCGCCTCATGACCTGACCTCACACACCAGTGGGCCTGGACTGGGACTTTGTAGGCCATGAACAGCCACTTGTGGCAGGAACTGGCCCTGCTTACCAGTGGCCAGCAGCCTCTGTACTCGGCAAGGCCTGCTGACTAACCATCATGACTGACTGAGGGTCAGTCATGCCTACCAGCATGCCCAGAGTAGTCAGCCCACCACAACAAAAGGCTCACACAGCCCACATAGACGATGCCTCTAGAGCATATAATGCTGGTGACCAGAGTGGAGTGTGCTGCTAAGCCCCATAGGACATCTCCCATATAAGGCCACTTCTCCAAGATCAGGTAGCCAGACTACCAAATACATAGAAATAAAAATGGAGAATTAAGCAAAATGAAGTGACAGAAGAACAAGATAAAGCTATGGAAGAAGAATTAAGTGAAGTGGAGATAAGCAATCTGCCTGATAAAGAATTCAAGGTAATGATCATAGAGATGCTCAAAGAATTTGGGAGAAGAACAGATGAGAAGTCAAAAGTTTCTAACAACAAGTTAGAAAATATGAAAAAGAACCAAACAGAGATGAAGAATACAATAACTGAAATAAAAATTACACTAGAAGTAGTCAACAGTAGATTAATAATACAGAGGAACAGATCAGCAGGCTGGAAGGCAGAGTAGTGGAAATCACCCAAGCTGAACAGAAAAAAGAAAAAAATTTTTCAATGAGGGCACTTTAAGAGACCTCTGGAACAACATCAAGTGTACTAATATTAGCACTAACATTAGGGGTCCCAGAAAGAGAAGCGAGAAGATGGCAGAGAACATATTTGAAGATATAACAGCTGAAAACTTCCTTAACCTGGGAAAAGAAACAGACATCCAAGCACAGGAAGCACAGGGAGTCCCAAACAAGATCAACCCAAAGAGGATGACACCAAGACACACTGTAATTAAAATGGCAAAAATTTAAGATAAAGGGAAAATATTAAAAGCAGCAAGAGAAAAGCAACTTGTTATGTACAGTGGACTCCCATAAGGCTATCAGCTGACTTTGTAGCAGAAACCCTGCAGGCCAGAAGGGAGTGGCACAATAGATTTAAAATGTTGAAAGGGAAAAACCTACAACCAAGAATACTCTACCAGCAAGGCTATCATTCATATTTGAAGGAGAGATCAAGAGGTTACAGAGACACAAGAGCCAAAAGAGTTCATCATTATGAAACCAGCTTCACAAGAAATATTAAAGGGACTTCTCTAAGTGGAAAAGACTATAAGTAGAAATATGAAAACTATATAAGGAAAAATCTCTTTGGTAAAGGCAAATATTCAGTAAAGGTAGTAGATCAACCACATATAAAGTGAGTAGGAATGTTAAAAGACAAAGGTAATAAAATCAGCTATATCCACAATAACTAGCTAAGGGATACACAAAACAAAAAGAAGTAAAATATGACATTGAAAACAGTAAACATGGTGGTGGGGGAATACAAATGCAGGATTGTTAAAATGCATTCAAACTTAAGAGATCAGGAACTTGAAATATATAAACACATATAAATTATATATATATATATAAACTTCATGATATATATATAAACTTCACGGTAACCACAAACCAGAATCAAAAATAGATACATACACATCAAAGAAAAAAGGAATCCAAAAATAACACTAGTCATCAAATCACAAGGAAAAAGAGCAAAAGAAGAAGAAAAGAACAAAAACGAACTATAAAAACAACCAGAAAACAGTTAACAAAATGGCAATACATGCATACCTATCAATAAGTACTTTAAATGTAAATGGACTAAATGCTCCAATCAAAAGATATGGAGTGGCTGAATGGATACAAAAACAAGACCCGTATATATGATGCCTACAAAAAACTCACTTCAGATCTAAAGACATGCACAGACTGAAAGTGAGAGGATGTAAAAGTTATTCCATGCAAATGAAAATGAGAAGAAAGCCAAGGCAGTAATACTTATATCAGCCAAAATAGATTTTGCAACAAAGACTGTAACAAGAGATAAGGACATTACATAATGATCAAGGGATCAATCCAAGAAGAAGATATAACAATTGTAAATATACATGCACCCCATGTAGGAGCACCTAAACACATAAAGCAAATATTAATAGACAAAAAGGGAGAAATTGACAGTAACACGATAATATTAGGGGACTTTAACACCACACTTATATCAATGGACAGATCATCCAGACAGAAAATCAATAGAGAAACATTGGTCTTAAGTGACACATTAAACCAGATGGGCTTAATAGATGTATATAGAACATTATATCCAAAAGCAGCAGAATGCACATTCTTTTCAAGTGTACAATACATGGAACATTCTCCAGGATAAATCACATCCTAGGCCAGAAAACAAGTCTCAGTAAATTTAAGAAGATTGCAATCATATCTAACATCTTTTCCAATCACAGAACTATGAGAATAGAAATCAACTGCAAGGAAGAAAACTGCAAAAAACACAAACATATGGAGGCTAAATAATATGCTACTAAAGAACCAATGTGTTGCTGAAGAAGTCAAGGAAGAAATTTAAAAAAAGAGAAACACCTGGAGACAAATGAAAACAAAAACACAATGATTCAAAATCTATAGGATGCAGCAAAAGCAACTCTAAGAGGTATGTATATAGCAGTATAAGCCTACGTCAGGAAACAAGAAAAATCTCAAATAAACAACCTAACCTTACAATTAAATTTCTAAAAAAAACCCGAAGAACAAACAGAAGTCAAAGTTAGTATAAGGAAAGAAATCATAAAGATCAGAGCAGAAATAAAAATGAAATAGTGACTTAAAAAAATAGAAAAGATCAATGAAACTAAGAGCTGGTTCTTTTAAAAAATTTAAAAATGGGCAAACCTTTAGCCAGACTCATCAAGAAAAAAAGAGAGAGGGCCCAAATCAATAAAATCAGAAATGAAAAAGGAGAAGTTACAATCAACACCACAGAAATACAAAGGATAATAAGAGATTACTATGAACAATTATACACAATAAAATGGACAACCTAGAAGAAATGGACACATTCTTCAATTGTACACATTGTCCAATCTCCCAAGACTGAATCAGGAAGAAATAAAATATATGAACTGACCAATTACCAGTAAAGAAATTGAATTGGTAATTAAAATCTCCCAACAAAGTCCAGGCTCAGACAGCATCACAGGTGAATTCTACCAAACACATAAAGAAGAGTTAACACCTATCCTTCTCAAACTATTCTAAAACACTGCAAGGGAAAGAATGCTTCCGTACTCATTCTTCAAGGCCAACATCACCCAGATAACAAAACCAGACAAAGGTATCACACACAAAAAAGGAAATTACAGGCCAATATCACTGATGAATATAGATGCAAAAATCCTCAACAAAATACTAGCAAAGTGAATTCAACAGCACATTACAAGGATCATACAGAATAATCAAGTGGGATTTATCCTAGGGATGTAAGGATGTACAATATCCACAAATTAATCAGTGTGACACACCACACTAACAAATTGAAGAATAAAAAATTATATGATCATCTCAATAGATGCAGAAAAAGCTTTTCAAAAACTTCAACATCTATTTATGATAAAAAACTCTCAAGAAAGTGAGTATAGAAGGGCCACACCTCAACATAATACAAGCCATATACGAGAAGCCCACAGCTAACATCATACTCAATGGTGAAAAACTGAAAGCATTTCCTCTGAGATCAGGAATAAGACAAGGATGCCCATTCTCACCACTTTTATTCAACATAGTATAGGAAGCCCTAGCCACACCAATTAGACAAGAAAAAGAAACAAAAGGCATCCAAATTGGAAAGGAAGAAGTAAAACTGTTACTGTTTGCAGATGACATGATACTATACATAAAAAATTCTTAATACACCACCAAAAATCTACTAGAACTCATCAGTGAATTTGGTCAATTCGCAGGATACAAAATTAATGGACAGAAATCTGTTGCATTTCTATACACTAACAATGAACTATCAGAAAGAGAAATTAAAGAAATAATCCCATTTGTAAATGCATCAAAAAGAATACAGTACCTAGGAATAAATCTAACTAAGGAAGTAAAAGACCTGTACTCGGAAAACTGTAAGGCACTGATGAAAGAAATTAAAGACAACACAACCAGATGGAAAGATATACCATGTTCATGGATTGGAATAATTAATATTGTTAAAATGACCACACTACCCAAGGTAATTTACAGATTCAGTGCAATCCCTATCAAAATACCAATGGCATTTTTCACAGAACTAGAACAAATAATTCTAAAATTTGTATGGAAACACAAAAGACCCCAATTAGCCATAATTTTCTCAATCTTGAGAAAGAGCATAACTGGAGATATCACACTCCCTGATTTCAAACTATACAAATGAGGTACAGTCATCAAAACAGTATGGTACTGGCACAAAAATAGACACATAGATCAGTGGAACAAAATAAAGAGCCCATAAATGAACCCACGCTTATATGGTTAATTAATCTATGACAAAGGAGACAAGAATATACAGTGGGGAAGGACAGCCTCTTCAATAAATGGTGCTGGGAAAACTTGACAACTACGTGAAAAGAATCAAACTGGACTACTTTCTTATACTACATATAAAAATAAATTCAAGGGCTTCCCTGGTGGCGCAGTGGTTGAGAATCTGCCTGCCAATGCAGGGGACATGGGTTCGAGCCCTCGTCTGGGAAGATCCCACATGCCGCGGAGCAACAAGGCCCGTGAGCCAGAACTACTGAGCCTGTGCGTCTGGAGCCTGTGCTCCGCAACTAGAGAGGCCGCGATAGTGAGAGGCCCGCGCACTGCGATGAAGAGTGGCCCCCGCTCGCTGCAACTGGAGAAAGCCCTCGCACAGAAACGAAGACCCAACACAGCCAAAAATAAATAAAATAAAATTAATTAATTAAAAAAAAATACCTAGCTCCATCATTTTAAAAAATAAATAAATAAAATAAATAAATAAATAAATAAATAAATAAATTCAAAATGGATGAAAGACTTAAATATAAGACCTGAAACCATAAAACTTCTAGAAGAAAACATAGGCAATAATCTCTTTGACACTGGAGTTAGCAATATTTTTTTGGATATGTCTCTTCAGGCAAGAAACAAAAGCAAAATTAAACAAATGGAAATGAGACTACATCAAACTAAAAAACTTTTGCACAATGAAGGAAACTATCAAGAAAACAAAAAGGCCACCTACTGAATGGTCAGAGATATTTGTAAATGATATATCTGACATGGGGTTAATCTCCCAACTATACAGAGAACTCATACAACTTGACATCAAAAAACCCCAAAGAATCTAATTAAAAAATTGGCAGAGTATATGAACATTTTCAAAAGAAGACATACAGGTGGCCAACAGGCACATGAAAAAATAAATGCTCAACATTACTAATCATCAAGGAAATGCAAATCTAAACCACAATGAGATATCACCTCACACCTATCAGAATAGATATTATCAAAAAGACAACAAATAACAAGTGTCGATGAGGATGTGGAGAAAAAGGAACCCTTATGTATTGAGTTGGCCAAAAAGTTCATTTGGTTCTAAGTAAAATAAAAAGACACATTTTTCATTTTCACAAAGAACTTTATTGAACAATGTATTCACTAACCAAACTAACTTTTTGGACAACCCAATACTATTGGTGGGAATGTAAATTGGTCCAGCCACTATGGAAAACAATGTGAGGTTCCTCAAAAAATTAAAAATAGAATTATCTTATGACCCAACAATTCCACTCCTACGTACTTATCCAAAGAAAAGGAAAACATTAATTTGTAAAGATATATGCTCCCCTATGTCCATAATAGTCAAGATATGGAAGCAACCTAAGCTCCAGTAGTAGATGAATGGATAAAGAGTAAGTTATCTATATAAAATGGATTATTACTCAGCCATGAAAGAGAATGAAATATTGCCATTTGCAACAACATGGATGGAAGATATTATGCTAAGTGAAATAAGTCAGAGAAAGACAAATACGGTGTAATTTCACTTACACGTGGAATCTAAAAAAACAAAACAAATGAAGAAATGTAACAAAACAGAAAGATTCATATATACAGAGAACAAACTGATGGTTGCCAGAGGTGGGGTAGAAGAGAAATAGGTGAGGGAAATTAAGAGGTACAAACTTCCAGTTACAAAATAAATGAGTCACAGGTATGAAATGTATAGTATAGGGAATATATCAATAATTATGTAATATCTTGGTAAGTTGACAAATGGTAGGTAACTAGACTTAATTGTGATGATAATTTTGAAATGTATAGAAATATTGAATCACTGCTTTGTGAACCAGGAACATAGTATTGTTATACTTCAAAAACAAATAAACAAACTCATAGAAAAAGAGATCAGATTTGTGGTTACCAGAGGCGGGGGTTGGTTGGGGGGTGGATTGGGATGAAAGCAGTCAAAATGCACAAACTTCCAGTTGTAAGATAAGTAAGCACTAGGGATGTAATGTACAACATGACAAATATAATTAACACTTCTGTGTGTTAATACATGAAAGTTGTTAAGAGAGTAAATCCCAAGTGTTCTCATGGCAAGGAAAAATTTTTTTCCTATTTCTTTAATTTTGTATCTACATGAGATAATGGATGTTCATTAAATATATTGTGGTAATAATTTCATGGTCCACGTAATTCAAATCATTATGCCCTACACCTTAAACTTATACAGTGCTGTATGTCAATTACATCTCAACAAAAATGGAAGAAAAAAAATGTCTATGAATCTATACAATTAATCCACATTCTGGATAAACACTACAATCTCAATCTGAAATAAATCCATGAATTATCATATGTCTTTGGCAAATATACACACAAGAGATTATATACCTGTTATCTATTATGTAAATATAGGGTTTACTTTAGTTATGCCAGACAAAGTCAGAGAAATAAAAATGCTGTAGGCAGAAGGATTTATAACATTGACAGGGCTGGGGCAGGGGTGTTAATAATGTTCACAGCCACAGAAGAAATTAGAAAGAGTAAGATGGACCACAACAATGAAAACAGTACAATACAGTGAGAGAAACTGAATAAAAGCAACAAGATTTAGAGACTTGAAAGGGAGGCTGGAAACATTGCTTTGATACAGAATACAATGGAACCAAGTAAAGAACAAAATAAAAATAAGTTGGTTGAAAAAGGAGACATTGTAGGGAATTGAGGTAAGGAATTTGAGTTTGTTGGGTGTGAGGGTATTTGCAAATGCATATCTCTTCTTCCAGTTTCATGCCTGCAGGAACACAGATGGGAACCTAATAAGAAAAAAAAGGCAAGGTCTTTAGTTGGGGGCTTTAAGGGTGTTACCTCGTTATTATTATTCCTGAAGAGTACCAGCTTTCCATGTTCTTTAGTTTTTCTTTTGTTTCATAATGGCATTTGGGTAAAATTGCCTGTGAAATACCCTCCTAGACACATCAAGTTTTGGGAAAAAACAATACTTTCCTCTTTATGTCATCACTTCATGGTGGGCGAAGCTTGGGCTTCTCAGTGTGTTTGGACCATTGTCATGCATAGCTTCCTGTGTGAGGAAATCTAAAATTAACTCTGAGTACAAGAGGGCATGAGTTCAAATCCAGATTCTAGCAGTGTACATTTTGGTTCTGTAAGCTTCTGTTTCCTTATATGTAAAATTTGGAAAACAATTGCACCTAACTCAGAGGTTGTGAGATGTGAAATAAGCATAGTGAATGGAACATAGTGAATGTTCAGTAGCTGATATTGGTTCTTTAATATGAACCATCATATAGCCATCAACTTAGTCTTTATCTACCAGTTGCTTTGCTTAATGACTGAGTATCGTACTGATGGGAAAGCTCGTTCTGCCTAATCAAATGTTAACTTAATTCCGGGCATGATGGGGTATTTACCTGGTGTGCTAGTTTAGTTTAGAAAGATAAATACTGTTAGTGCATATTGGTGATAATATTAAAATTACTATAAATCAGGAAAAAAACTGTATTTTAAAAGACACCTATTGTTTGGAACTGCATAGAAACCAGTCAGTATGACCTTGTGACTCCAGCAAGATGAGGTTTGGAGTGTCATGTAGTCGTGAGACTTCAGGATGAAGAGAGGCAGGGCAGGCAGGGGCAGGGGTGATGCCTCTGGGACCCTTCTCACCTAACCAGATCCCACCAATATTTGAAAATGAGAGGAGATCAGTGAAGAAATGAATAATTCACAGGGCTGCATGCAAAGCAGGTTGGACTGATAGCTTAATGGAGTTATCATACTTTCATCATTCTTCAGATCATCAAGTTCACAAGCAAATGCAGACAGGCATAGCTTCTGTGGTTGCTACCACTTGATTTGAAAGACATTTATTGAGAGAGAGTTGCTTTGGCAAAGAAAGAGCAAGAGATAATTTCTTAACGTTTAGGACCATGGTTCTTTATCCCCAGTACAAATTGTGCATCATAGTCTTTTACAACTGCAATTTTTTTTACTCGTGAAAGAATGAAAATCTTACTTTATTTATTTTTAAAATTTATTTCTTTATTTGGCCATGTTGGGTCTCAGTTGCAGCAGGCGGGCTCTTCGTCGTGGCGCGCGGACTCCTGAGCGCAGGGGCTCAGTAGTTAAGGCGTGCGGGCTTAGTTGCCCCGTGGCGTGTGGGATCTTAGTTCCCCAACCAGGGATCGAATCTGCATCCCCTACATTGGAAGGCATATTCTTAACCACTGGACCACCAGGGAAGTCCCTGAAAATCTTACTTTAAAAAGACAATAAATTGCTTAGATTTATTTTTGCTTTTAAAGTTCCAGTGATGCATTAACTTTAGTTAAAAGGGAACTTCAAAATCATTCTTTTATTCTATCTTATCTCCCTTGTCTACAGATCTATAATGTAACAACTCAATCTTCATGTGTAGTTTCTGCTAGTTCAGACTCAAGATATATTGCTTCCACTGTATTCTTTAGAACATTCCATGGCAGAGACATCAAATTAGTGTATATATTTTTTCTTCACTTCAACTATATTTAAAGTCTCACCAAATTTTTTTCTTCATCTTAGCTATATTAAATAAAAACATAACAAAAAAAGGGCAGGTACCAAATCCCTAATGCCTACTGTTTGCTTCTTATTTTTAAGAGAACTTCTTACAATAAAATCAGAATCAGAATATAAATGTGTCACCCAGAAATCTCTTAGCAGTATTGGTAGCTTTTCAAACTACACATTAAAATTTAGTCTTGTATTATTTTTTACATATCTTAAGGAATCTGAAGAATTTCTTCACCTTAAGCAATTTGAGTAAATGGGATTTTGTAGGGTTTTTGGTTGGGATTTTCTCAATAGCCTCAAGGAAGATCTGACTTTCTCATCCATCCTTCTGTAATTAAATGACAGGCTTTTAGAGAGATGAGAGGCAGGCTGCCCACTCAGAAGCACCATCTCACCCTTCAGGAAGAGCTCCCAAATTAAGGATCCCAAAGATTCCATACAAGCAGCTACATAGAAATGAAGCTGGCGCTGCAGAGGTGATCTGGATGCAGTAAGAAATGCAGGAAGATGCCCACAAATAAAAAGTAAGTCTGTAATCTCTAACATGTGCTCTTCCTTGTCTTCTTTGGAGAATTTTAAACACTATTAGAGTTCACTCAACTGCTCTCTTCATCCAAGGCTGAATCATGGCTAACGTTTACTAAAGGAAAGTGGATTCTATCTCTTGGTCTTAAGAAAAATTGTTGAGTTTTTTCTCAGTCTCAGTGAAAATGGTAGTTTTCCTAGTGGAGGAATTAGGTGGTATAAATTATTTTGGGGAAATTGAGTTTTATCTTGCAGTCTTGCTCTCTTCCATTTACTAGCTATTTGATCTCAGTCACTTTCTAAATCTCTGTCCACCAGTTTCCTGATCTATATAACTGAGATAATAATAATACCTATAAATGCTTGATAATTGTTCTATATTAATAATTATTGTTAAATTAATATGCTGGAGTAACCTCTCTACCTGATGACTTTTGGGTATAAAATGTCTTTGTCTGGTAGGTAAAGGACAGTGACATCAACATTGGGCATTACTGTTGGGCGTGGGATTAATCTAGGGGTTGAGAAAAATGAAAACATGGTCCTGACCTTAGACACATTAAATTTTATTTTTGTGCATAAATATATACAGTAAAAAAGTTGTTTTCAGTTTTGAAAATTTATTGAGCTATGCACTTTGTATACTTTTAATGCATATTATTTATCAATAAAAAGATAGAACAAAAAATAAACAATTTCTATGATAATCCTATAACGTGGAGTGTGAAAAAATGAAGACATAGCCTAGTTGAAATTAGAAATTAGAATTAATAGCTTCCCTTTTTTTGGAACAACCACACTGATAATAAAGTAGAAATCATCATAAATCACCACGAACCTGGTTACCTTTCGAAAATTGGAGTTGGTTCCCAAACTGGATGAAAATATATGCCTATTTAGGGCTTCCCTGGTGGCGCAGTGGTTAAGAATCCACCTGCCCATCATCAAAAAATCTACAAACAATAAATGCTGGAGAGGGTGTGGAGAAAAGGGAACCCTCTTGCACTGTTGGTGGGAATGTAAATTGATACAGCCACTATGGAGAACAGTATGGAGGTTCCTTAAAAAACTAAAAATAGAACTACCATATGACCCAGCAATCCCACTACTGGGCATATACCCCGAGAAAACCACAATTCAAAAGGAGTCATGTACCACAATGTTCATTGCAGCTCTATTTACAATAGCCAGGACATGGAAGCAACCTAAGTGTCCATCGACAGATGAATGGATAAAGAAGATGTGGCACATATATATATATATAATGGAATATTACTCAGCCATAAAAAGAAACGAAATTGAGTTATTTGTAGTGAGGTGGATGGACCTAGAGTCTGTCATACAGAGTGAAGTAAGTCAGAAAGAGAAAAACAAATACAGTATGCTAACACATATATATGGAATCTAAAAAAAAAAAGGTTCTGAAGAACCTAGGGGCAGGACAGGAATAAAGACGCAGACGTAGAGACTGGACTTGAGGACACAGGGAGGGGGAAGGGTAAGCTGGGATGAAGTGAGAGAGTGGCATGGACTTACAAATACTACCAAATGTAAAATAGATAGCTAGTGGGAAGCAGCCGCATAGCACAGGGAGATCAGCTCGGTGATTTTTGACCACCTAGAGGGGTGGGATAGGGAAGGTGGGAGGGAGACACAAGAGGGAGGAGATATGGGGATATATGTATATGTATAGCTGATTCACTTTGTTATAAAGCAGAAACTAACACATCATTGTAAAGCAATTATACTCCAATAAAGATGTTTAAAAAAAAGAAATGACATTTTCACATTGTAAAAAAGAAAAAAAAAAGAATCTGCCTGCCAATGCAGGGGACACGGGTTCGAGCCCTGGTCCGGGAAGATCCCACATGCCGTGGAGCAACTAAGCCCGTGCACCACGACTACTGAGCCTGCGCTCTAGAGCCTGTGAGCCACAGCTACTGAGCCCCCGTACCACAACTACTGAAGCCCACGCGCCTAGAGCCCATGCTTCACAACAAGAGAAACCACCGCAATGAGAAGCCCGTGCACGGCACCCCAGCAAAGAGTAACCCCCGCTCGCCACAACTAGAGAAAGTCCGTGCGCAGCAACAAAGACCCAACACAGCCAAAAATAAATAAATAAAATAAATTTATTAAAAAAATAGTTAAAAAAAGAGAAAATATATGCCTATCTATAGGACAACCAAAAGAAATGACTTGCTCTTTTGTGTCTACACTATTTGAATATGGCCTCCAAGAAAGTTTCAAGAAAATAAGTCTTCCAGAGGAATTTGCTAAATTAATCTGTGACCCACTAAAAGCAAGAGAGAGTTTTTCTTCTTACTCTAGCAGAGAAGTCCTGGGACAGAATGCCTGACCCTACTCTTATCGTATGCCTCTCTCTGAACCAGGCATGGAGTCTAGGGGGATGGAGTTCTCACTGCCTGGCTTGTAGCATCACGGGAAGTGAGAGCACTGTGACCAAAAGTCCCCAAGGCAGCATGTTTGGGGAAGATGGTTTCCTCAAGGAAGTGAAGATAGGCGGGCAATTCGTGTAGCATGTAAAGAAGTGTAGACGTTCTCCTGCTTGATCACAATTTCATAGTGGAGACGGGGGACTGATTTACAGATGACAGGTGCAGTTTCGGCAGGACCGATGAGGACAGTAGCTATGGGGAGGAGATGTGATAAGAGTGGTCTGATATTAAGATGTAGTGTCTACAGAAGTGACAATGAACTAAAAGTAGGATCCAGGGTTTCCCCAGATATCCAGTTTGGGTGACTCGAGGATAGTGGTGACATTCTTACTGAAAAAAGAGATAAGAAGAGAAGTCAGTTGAGGCAGAAGGAAGATAATGAGTTTAGTTTTGGACATGATAAGCTGTAGAAAATTATAATAAGTTGGGAAAATATAAGTGAAACCATACAGCAAAGTTTTTAAAAAGCTAGATTCTTTCGACAAATCGAAGATTTACGTAATTGAAAACAGAAGGAAAAGAAAAAAGAGAAAGGAGAGTTCAGTAACTGAGTTTCTTCTGGCAAAACAAGTTCATTGTGTAGTCAGCTTTATTTGGGTAATGAAGCAGCTTTAGCCTTCTATCTAGAATATCTTTGTTTCACTGCGCTTTATCATTACTAAGAATACCACTTTAAAGAATATAATGTTTCTCATTTCAAAGTAATTCATACGTTTTAGGGACAATTTGAGAAAAGCAAAATAAAGCAGTTCATCATGTACGATAATAAATATCTTGACACAGTCCCAGGTTTTCAGTTATTAAAAATAACTTTTGCCATTATAAGAAACAGCCTAGCAGTACAGAAGAAGATCACCTAATTAAGATCACTTAAATTTCAATACCTTGAGTAGCCACTGATAGTATTTTGACTATGTTTTCATGCATTTCATACACACACACTTACACACACATATATACACATGTAGATGCAAATTTATTTAAATGGAGTCATATCACATATACTCTTTTATCATGGACATCTCTATATTTTTTTAAACTATCTTGTTATTATGGTTTTTCTGTGTGTTCCTTCTTCTCTTTTTCATTTCTTTATTCTCTCTCCAAAGCAACTTAATTATATATATATATAATTAGTAAAGTATGTATTTTGTAAATATATATATGTTTATATGTGTGTTTATAATGTGTGATATGAAAAAATATGGAGGAATCAGTCATTGTTTTAAAATTGTTTTTAAAAACTAGAGTCATATTATAGATACTTTTTGTACTAAGGGGCTTTTCCCCCTTAATAATACATTGTGAAAGTCCCCCCAAGTCAGTTGCGTTAGGTATAATGTAAGAGCGTCTCATCTGCTTGAGAGTAACTTTCCTAAGAGCAGGGACAGTATCATATTTGTTTTCTGTAGGACCTAGTATCTCACAGTATATAGCAGGGACTTGAGTATGAATATGCTGATATTATCAATAGTTTGAAGCCAAGCACTTGAGAATAAAAATATCTGGGCTGAGCAATTTGTCAAAGCTTATTTATGTGAAGCATGAAGTAACTTAACACTCCACGAGGCTGATAATACTTTTACTCCCATTTCACACATGAAGAAAATGAGGTGCATAGACTTAAAATCACTTTTCCAAGAACACAAAACCTGTGCATTGCAAGCTACTGCCCTCCACTCTCACAAATGCCAAATGGTTGTTTTGTAAAGTAAATGGTAACCATGATAAAAATCAACATGCCCCTCTTGTAACAGGGTAATTCATCTTGAGGACTCACACCACATTCTTTGCCTGGAGCTTTTCACGCTTCTCCCATGGTCACAGTTTTCCTCTTTAGAGGTCTTCTACGATGTGTAGCGGACATCAATTTTCACATTCCGTTTACAGAGGAGAAGAATGAGACACAATGAGGTTAAGTTATTTGATCAAATGACGTAGGAGAAGTCAGTAAAGGAAAGAGACAGAGGAAACAGTCCTATTGATCCCCAGGCTAGAATTCTGCCTCCCAATTAAACCTGAATTCTGGAAAACCCCACACAGCTTAAGTTTTATTATAAATGTGAATCTCAGCACTTAATGTATAGCTTTTAAGGGGAAGAAAAGCAGGAAATGTGGTGCCTGGTTTGGAGCTGGTGCGTAGTTGGGAATGCAGAGCCAGGCTGCATCTCTCCTGAGCTGGGTGTGCTGTGCAGATGGCCTGCATCAGCGTCTCCCAGGGAGCTTGTTGAAAGGCAGAGCCTGGGTCCACCCACTGAATCAGAATCTGGACGATGGAGTCTGGAATTTGGGGGATGCACTCTGTGGTATACACTTTTAATAAACATGTCAGATAACTTTCATGCATGCTAATATTTGCGAACAATTGCTGTGTCCTCCAAAGGACCGTCTTGGGCGTCCTGGCTTAGTGGGAAAGGCAGCCATTTCCCGTACTACAGGCTCTTGGGGAAGTTACTTAAATTCCCTGATTCTTGGTTTCCACATCTATAAAATGGGGATAATAACACTCATTGATGCATAGGGTTATTATAAAATTAAAAGTAATGTATGTAAAGATTTTGGCACTCAGTGATTAACTCTGAAGGGCATTCAGCCTAAATCATAATAAGAGCAAAATCTTGTGAACGTATCTTAGAAAACATGAACCTGATTAATTTCGTATGGTTTTTGGTTGGGAAAGAATTTCGAAGAAAGGAAGTTAGAAATCCAGTGATATGCAGTGACTAACCCCTAATGAAGGTCAAGATTTTCAAAACCTATGTGAAGCACCATCACTCCCTCATGGCGTTTTTTAGGAAGAGATGGAAGGGTAACGTAACAGGAAAGCAGACCCAGGCACAGGCATGGAGCAGAAGAGGGCAGCTGTGAAGTACATTCAGATGGGGTGGTACTATTCAGATAATGGTGATAAAACTATGTTGAATTAGGTGCCAAAAGCTGAAGCAGTGATGCCAGAAAAACTGGAAAAGAGCAGCACAAATATAGGCCTCTGGGAAAAGATTAGGGTATGCCAAATCAGAAAAACAAAAAACGCAGGACCCTCATGAATTATAACTTTGTCAATGCATGTGATAGAAAAAATTCATACGTTTTCTCAAAAAGAGAAGCAAACAAAAAATGAAATTTAGAAGCAATTCTGATGAACAATGTGAGAAATTTTATCAAGGGAGCTTTTTCGATGAGACAGGAGTAAGTCACCATCTCCCTTTAGCTTTAGAGATCTCAACTGTGAAGAGAGTAACTAATTGCTTCTTAAGACCTGTTTCCGTGGGAAAATCCCCTGATTCCATAATAACATAATAAAATGCCGACTTTCCTCTAATTTTGTTTAAGTTCTATCTGAATTGGGAATTTTAACAAAAGATCATTTCCATTGGTAGGTTTTCCTATGTTGTGCATCTTGTTTTATGTTCTATTATGCGTTGTTCCTTTCTACAAAACCAAGTTAATCAAATTGCAGGAAGAAAATATGAACAGTTACCATTTTTGAGCGCTTAGGCGCTTAGGCTCAACTAACTTAGGCTTAGTTAACTTAGGCTGGGCACTTAGTTAACTTAGGCTTAGTTAACTTAGGCTGGGCACTTAGTTAAGTCCTAAAGGTAAGTATCAATACTATTATAATGCCCATTTTATTTATGAGGAAATTGAGGAACAGGTTAAAAATCACCAAGCTGGTCAGGGTCACAGGGGGCATTGGACCCGTGCCTCAGTCTACGCACTTGTTACAATTTGGAGAGAGGGAGGGACCAGTCCCTGTTGTTCGAGGTACAGAATTTAGGAGGGAAGGTCTTGATTCCATCAGCAACTGGAGAAACCTTAACTTGTGTTAGATTCTGTTATACATCCACTCCTGTATTTGCCCTGCTTTCTATTCCTGGAATCATCCCCTCAGAGACCCAAAGGGTAACATTACATCAATGAAATGAGCCATCTGTCCCTGAATGTTTTGGCTACAAAGTTTTATTTTGGATCCAGTAGGCGGGGTGGCGGGTGGGGGTGGGGGGAGGAAAAGATCTGACAGGGATTCTGCAGGGTGAAGTCCAGGGCAAAGGTCTGGTAATGACTTTGCTTTCACCCCTGAAGGGCTTCCACCTGCCTGCTCCTTAAGTTTAGTTTGATGCTCTTGGAAATATTAGCAGGAAATGATTCTGTCCACTGTCATACTGCTTCACTTTTGTTATCTGGAATGGAGGAGAACTTACCTGATGATGTAGAGGGAAAAGAAACAAAATATTTTAAGCGATGGGGCTTCCCTGGTGGCACAGTGGTTAAGAATCCACTTGGCAATGCAGGGGCCAAGGGTTCGAGCCCTGGTCTGGGAAGATCCTACATGCCGGGAGCAACTAAGCCTGTGCTCCACAAATACTGAGCCTACCCTCTAGAGCCCGTGAGCCACAACTACTGAGCCCATGTGCCTAGAGCCCGTACTCCGCAGCAAGAGAAGCCACCATGATGAGAAGCCCGCGCACAACAACGAAGAGTAGCCCCCGCTCACTGCAACTAGAGAAAGACCACGCACAGCAATGAAGACCCAAGACAGCCAAAAATAAATAAGTTAATTAAATTTAAAAAAAAAAGAAAAAATTCCTTAAAAAATATTTTAAATGATGATAAGACAATTTTCAGTCTGTGGCTAAGAATACTTAGAATATTCTGTATTTTTAAAAATTAAAAAATTATGCTTACGTTTAGATTCCCAAAAGTTATTTTTGAAGCGAAGTTTTCTGCTTTGATAAAGATTCCCCATTAAACAAAAAAGTGTGGAGTTTAACAAGGCTTGCATTTCAGCTTAGGAAGCCAAGATAGGTAACACATTTAAAAAAATTGAATGCAGGAAGAAAACTTCATTATACTTGCATGAATACATCAATTATTAATCAAAATCAAAATCAAAATCCATGTTTAATGACCAGAAAAAAAACACAAAACTTCCTGACACTGGCCTCAGAGATGGGCTTGAGTGTACAGGAACCAGGAGATGTACTTACCAGGAAACTAGCTAGGAGCAACTTTTGTTCCAGCCATACAGAAAAAAGCACCTCAAAATTCTTACTTCTATTAACTTCTCAGCTTTCAGCAACGTGGCTGGTAATTTACCACTTATAAATCTGGGCTCATCTTAATAACCTCATAGGTTTGGGCATTTGGGGAAAATATAGGCATTAAATTGGTTTAGGATATCTACCTAGAACACCTCAATACCATGATTGCCATCATCCCTCGGCAGATAATTCACAAAGCATTTTAACATTTGCTAGTACCTTGTTGTCCACCTGCAAGAGATAAAATCGACCCTTGTGATAAAGGAGACACAAGTCATTTTAAATAAGCAATTGAGTAAAATAAATAATGTGATATATTTTTATCACATGTAAATGGAAGGACAAAGTGCATAAAAGTGGCATGGCAAACAAAGGGAATTCAAAAGATTTATAAGGTTAGCCAGGAAAGAACCAATTATTCTTTGCACAGAGTAGGTTTTCTTGTCAGGTGGTGTGAGGCTGAGAGAGCTCAATCACAGGGGTCCCCCATCTCAGCAGAGAGGGAGTTCCTGACACTCTGCTTACAGAGTAGCCAAAAGCAGTGCAGACCTGGTCAGGGAAAAGCTACTACGTTAGTCTCAGAGGAGCCTGATGGGTGATAGAAGGCAGCAAACAGAGCTGTGTCAAGGGCTCAGGACCTGGGGAACAGGTCAGGAGATGAAGTGCAAGATGGGTCCAGGCTGATTTCAAGACATTAGCTATGAATGAAAGAGAGGATGTAAAGGTATTGTCGAATTAAAAGTGTGGAGTCAGCAGGACAGCTGTGGCCTCTTATTTTTTGTAGAGCAAGGTTGGATATTTTAGCACGTTTTCTAAAATCATGTATTCAGGAGAATTGGTTGCTGAAGAATTGTTGCTACTTTCTTCAAAGGACCATGGTTGGTTTCTTTAAGATACTTCTTTGGAGTGTAAACAGTACGCCATTTAAACTTTGCAAGTTTCATGTCCAGAAATTTAGACATGATTCTCAATATTATTTCTTTTTTTTTTAAATTAAATTTTATTTTTGGCTGCATTGGGTCTTTGTTGCCGTGCACAGGCTTTCTCTAGTTGCAGCGAACTGGGGCTACTTTTCATTGGGGTGCACGGGCTTCTCATTGCGGTGGCTTCTCTTGCTGCGGAGCACGGGCTCTAGGCGCGCAGGCTTCCATATTTGCAGCACGCGGGCTCAGTAGTTGTGGCTTGCGGGCTCTAGGGCATGCGGGCTTCAGTAGTTGTGGCGCACGGGCTTAGTTGCTCCACGGCACGGGATGTGGGATATTCCCGGACTAAGGATTGAACCCATGTCCCCTGCATTGGCAGGTGGATTCTTAACCACTGTGTCACCAGGGAAGTCCCTCAATATTATTTCTAACTGCTTCTTCCTGTACTTACAATATCTTTATCTTTTGAGGCTATGACAAGCCTAACAACATTTTTATTAATTCTACTGGCTAAGTGTGGTAGGCAGAAATCTAAAAAGGGTCCCCCAAGATTCCATGCCCCCCAATCCCTGGAACCTGTGAAAGTGGTGTATTATATAGCAGAGTTAACCTTTTGAAAGGGAGATTATCCAGGTAAGTCTAATCTAATCACAGGAACCCTTAGAAGCAGAGAGCTTTCTCTTGCTGATGGCAGAAGAGGAAGAGAGTTGCAAGGCAGGAGCAGGAGTTCATATACTATTGTTGGCTTCACAATGGAGGGGGTCACGTGACAAGGAATGCAGGTGGTCTCTAGAAACTGAGAGCAGCCTTGGGCTAAAAGCCAACAAGGAGATGGAGGCCTCCGCCCTAGGTAACAAGGAGCTGTCTTCTGCCCACTGTTTGAATGCATCTGGGAGGAGATTCCTCTCCGGAGCATCCGGATAAGAGCTCAGCCTATGTGGCGCTTTGACTTTGGCCTTGTGGAACCCTAAGCAGAGAACCCAGCCAAAACCATGAGACTTTCAACTTACAGAACTGCAAGATAATAAATGAATGTTGCTTTAAGTTGCTAGTTTGTGGCAATTTGTCACCCAGCAGTAGATAAACGTGTTATCTGTTATGTCTAGATCAATGGGACTCCTGGCTGAGTGATGGAATAAATAAACCTCATCTAAGCATTCATTCTAAATTTCCATGGTCCTGTAGCTTCATCTTCTATGACATTTCTTTTTATATATATATATATATATATATATATAAATTTATTTATTTATTTATTTTTGGCTGTGTTGAGTCTTCGTTTCTGTGCGAGGGCTTTCTCTAGTTGCGGTGAGCGGGGGCCACTCTTCATCGCGGTGCGCGGGTCTCTCACTATCGCGGCCTCTCCTGTTGCGGAGCACAAGCTCCAGACGCGCAGGCTCAGTAGTTGTGGCTCACGGGTCTAGTTGCTCCGTAGCATGTGGGATCCTCCCAGACCAGGGCTCGAACCCGTGTCCCCTGCATCGGCAGGCAGACTCTCAACCACTGCGCCACCAGGGAAGCCCTATGACATTTCTTCACTGGCATTCATTCTACTTTGTCGGGCACAGGAGTATGATGAGGCTTCCGTGTGCTCTTCTCTGACAGCCTGGAATGAATGAGGCTGCACTTCATTGCGAATCAGCTGGTGCAGGATTTAGCTGCTGCAGTCAGGTTCCCCTGCTGCCCTGTGCAGTGAAATCACCCAGATGGTAAAGATTAGCCTCAACTGTCTCTCACTCCTTGAAATTCTTTTCATTTACTGGGATAAAATGTAAAAAAACAAAAAGCAAATTCATCACAGGCTGCTATGATTGGAGTGTTGCAGATGGAAAAACAACTCTTTAATATCAGGCAGATTTTCAAAAGGTTACTGGGGAATGCAGCACTTGCTGCTATTGCACTTGGACAAATGTTCTGGAGAGTTTGTGCTGCTTACATTTTCATGAAGGAGCTGTCATTGGGTACATCTCAGTGTGAAAGAGAGGCAAAGCCAACTAAATCTGGAAGGTTGTCCCACCTTCCCTTTAGAACTGGGGCTTTGAAACCATTTAAAAATGTGAACAGAAAAAATGACCTGCTTTGTTTTATCGTCCTTCTCTCCTCGTCCTAAGTGTGAAAAGAGGCAAAAGTCCAAGCAAAAGCTCTATCTTTGGGCCTGATAAACTAATGTCAAGTTACCCTTAAATGTGCTTAGAAGGACACAGTCCCTATCTACTGGGTAGAACCATGGTGTAGCAATCATGAGTCCCAGTCCTGGATCTTTTCTTATCAGAAAATTAGAATTTTCTCATCTCAAAAATAGGGAAAACAATGCTTATCTCCTAGGGCTGTCGTGAGTGTTAAGCGGGAAGGGTTTGGAAAGCCTTTAGCACTGTGCCAGGCAGTTGTAAGGGCTCCACGGAACAGCTTTTGCTGTTATTTTTACTTCCTGCTTCTCTGGAAAAGGCACAGAGTTGTGTGCCTGGAGCACACTGGTTAATTCCTGGTATGGCTCTTGCAGCTCAAGACTTAATTCTTTTAGCTTCCAGTGAGCAATAGCTAAGCAGCACAAGAATTACAGGACCCTCTGAAGCTGGAGGGTTATTAACTTAGTTAAAATGTGCCAAGCACTTTCAAATACAGCACTACTTTAAGGGCTGTGTTTAGAAACGATCCTGATAGACATATGACATTCTGTGTACATGATTATATCTTTGGAAATACACACCTAGTTGACAGTCATTCTCAGTTATAATATAGGTCGATATGGAGAGTACAGAGCCTTATAGCAGGATTTTGAAGGTAACTAATGTGTATATCAGATTTTATAGTTTATAAAGTGTTCCATAGCAATTATTATAATAGTCCTTTTAGGTTATAATAAAGCACCATCATCATTATTATTATCTCCATTATATGAATGACATTATGATTCAGGAAGGTAAAGTGACTCACCCAAAGTTCTTCATTAAATTCCTAGGGAATAAGATTCTAATTTTTCTCTCTAAATATCTTTCTGAAGGACAACTTACTTCTAAGAAATTATTGATACACTTAATTGGGGAAAGACAGATTAATTCTTTTATGCCACCAGAAAACCAAATTAGAAATTATCTCTATATAATACAATGATTTATAACAATCTCGATTGGTTATCAAGACAGGTAAATTAAGAAATCAAAGTTACAAACCTTCAATGTATCTGTACCTAGAATATAGTTGAAGAATGGAGTGACGTTGCATTTGCAATATTTAGAAAGATGGCGGAGCCATGCAGTGGGTTTCCTAGGCAGTTCAATTTCTTCCTCTACTCATTCACAACATAAACTTTAGAGAAAAGAGAGACACATTTTGTCATTTACTTTCACTTCTAATTGTATATCTGTGGTTATGGAAAAGTAAACCTCTTGCCTGTAAATTCAGAGAGCTGAAAAAAATTCTGGAGTCATAGCCACTTAGAAGCTCATTTATAACAGATCCATAATTTCAGCATCGTGAAGTCACTTCATACAGATCTATCTCTTCATCTGTTTTCCTTCCTCTGTACATTTTGAAACAGGCGGAATCTCGGTAATAAAACCACTAAGGGCAATGTTACTACATAAACATTGCAGAGGAAGAAGTCATAGACTGACCCTCTGGAGAGTGTGTTTGAAGAATGGGCAACCTTACCCCATTTCCTTGGTGATACTGTTAGAAATTACAGATTGGTTATGTAATCAAGAAATTTGTGTTGTGCACCCCACTAACTAACCAGCTGTTGCTTTTCCTGCAATAGATATATTCTCAGTTGCTACCCAAGCATCAGTGTTTTCTGTGATTCCCAAAGCACAGGGCCTTGGGCAGTTGTTTGCAATTTGCCATAGGTTACCTTGCGTTAACACATACATTTTGATACCTGTGATAGCAACAGTTCTACATATTTAACTCTAGTGCAATTTAGAACGATACCGCTAAACTTCCATGGACTTCTGCCTTGAGGTGCTGAGATTTAGATAATCTGACACAGTTAGTGAAATCAAAAGGAATCTATCACCTGGGGAAAAGCATAGGTCTTTTAGATAAGTATGAAAGTAATCATAAACCAGGGGAGTCCAATATGTTCTTTCCTTAGGGGTTGGGGAAGGATGGGGGGTGATTTCAGAGTATTCTGGTTTGCACTGTAAAATGGGTACCCAGAGGAGGTTGTTGCAGGGGGAGGTGAGCTGGGATGCGTGCAGGGGGTCCTTGGGAAAGTGAACGGAGGAGCTGAGCTGTCAGCACACATTCTGCCCCTTGGTCTCTCCCTCTCACTCAGTTTGTGGTATATTTTGATGTTATCAGAGCATCTGAGTTAATGAGGAGTTTTGGTCTTTGTGATGACAAGGAGAAATGTACTATGTACCAGGTCTTATTCTGGAGCTGGTGAGGACCAGGGAGTTGCCTGACCACTGCCAAATATCAGTCAGGAGGACTGAGCATCCAACGAGGCAGGAGCAAGAGTCCAGGACCCTTTCTCAAGTGGACCAAAGGGCAGGGGGCTGCCTCAGCGACTTGTCCAGATCAGCCCATATGGAACAGGATGTGAAATGGGAGTTTTCCTGTTGCATCATTGGGGGATTAAAAACACCACGTACCTCACATTCTGCATTTAGACCGACAGCAGCAGGAAGGCCAGCTACTACCCCCAGGGTGCAGTGGGAGGTGCCAGTGCCGAGAACCGGCCCTGTAACCAACCACCTTCCCTGCTTTCCCTCCCAACTAAAGCCCCCAAGTTAACATGGGGGGAGAGGGAGATATAACGCTGCCTTTAAAAAGGTGCTGTACTTGTGCAGAGAAGTGATTCTTTCTGCATATATACATTATCACCTCCCAAGACAAGGAAGGGAGATCCCAAGATAATTGCCAAGACAGTTTGCGGGGTGGGGTGGAGTGAGGGTGGAGAGTGGAGTGAGGGGAAGGGGTACCTGAACTCTTCTGCTCTCTCCAACCTCCGCGGAGCACATAAGTTATCAGTTGATTTCATGCCCTGGATGTAAGAAGCAGTGGCTAAATCAATACCACTGAACCCATTTGCAAGAGGAAAGAATTTTTAAATAAGTTTTCCTAGGCACACAAATAGATGAACTGCCAGGATAGATTATTCCTCTCATTTCTAGAAAACAGAATAGGAATAGATTCTTTCCACTAGAACAGAAAGAGTTTCTTTCTTGTCATTCTTTATACTGTTTAATGCCCAAAGAGTAAAGCGACGTCTGTAGTTATTTGGATAAAGTGTTGCCACTGAGATTGCCTGCTTTTTGATTTAAAAAAATACATTTTCTTTTTTCTTGATCAAGGAAATTTTATCTGCCTTCCTACTTCCAACATGACTAAATGTAATCATCAAGTTGCCAAAATAAGCTACCTTTAAATTGAGAGTTTTATTGGAACAATCAACATAGATGGCTACCACCATCACAGTATGAAGGGCCACAAATACATCGCCTTGAATGCTCGGAGGAACTTTCTGGAAGAATATAAATTTTACTCCCATATGCTTTTGATTTTATAGGCAACCATAACTTCTGGAATTCCTAATAAAGAAGAAAAAGAAAGGTTATTTTTAGTGGATGCTTTTAGAAGAAACAATTCGACATACTCTGCCAGCAGCCTTAAAGGCTGTGCAGGTGCCTCATAAATACCCAGGTTTCACCTATGTTAGGAACACATTTACTGCTTTGATGCTATTAATAATACAGACATTTACTATCCGGTATGACTCCATAGGAGAGCTTACATCAAGCGCACTTAGATCACAGGATCTAAGAAAAGCTGACTTTTGGGTACACTTGAAAAAACAAAGTGATGAGATATACTCTTGGCTGTGGATTAGTGACTATTCATAGATATCAAAGGTTTTTCTTTTTTCTGCTCAAGATCTTCTTATACGAAATGACGCGTCATTTTTTGACTTTTATATATTTATATATTTGAATATATATACACACACATAATCATTTTCAAAGAAGTTCACCATGTTTTAAAACTACTGTTTTCTAGATTCCTTTTCCATAGACTTTTTTTTTTCTCACACATCAATGAAGGTACTTCTAAAAATAACAACTATAATGAAACATTTGCAGTGAATTACTAAACTCTTCAAAGGGATTCTTTTTTCTCTTTACTTTTGGGTATTCTGGAAGGGTTTGTTTACCCCTGTCTAATCCACCTCTGGATTCTCCAAGCTAGCTGTGAGAGTAACCTCAGGCCACAGCGCCAAACTTCTTTGCTCCTGACTAGAGGGATTTTTTTTTAAAAAACTATGCACCTTTCGATCATTTTAAAACCGACATCTATATTTTTAAAAATTATATTTAAATAAATTCTTTTTTTTTGTTACTAGGAGATAGAAAGTATTGAACATCTTGTAAAATGACATGAAGATTGAGCTGTAATTGGATAACTATTTCACGATATGATTTGATGAAATACGTTTTAATTACCTTATGAAATAAAGCACACGGTACAGCAAAGAAGGCATGTGAAATTTTATAGCCATGGGGTTTTCCAAAGTATCTTAAATTTTTTGGTAGTCCTGCAAACCACTCTAACTACAATTAAAAGAATCAATGTCACTGATATATTTCCTCAGTTGTTTTGAATTCAGAAAAATTACAAAATGGGCTAATATACCTTCCTTTTAATGCAAGCCTCACCTTAACGGATAAATATATAAAACCGGGAAAGATAGGAGGCCCTGTTTAAGATGCCTTAATTAATCACGAAGGAGTCTTCTCCCAAACCAGTCTTTCCCTGTATGCCTTTGTTTGGGGACTTGGAGACTTTTACACCCCAGGGAAATGCCCAGTAGTGACATTTGGTGTGTATGTGTGTGTAGGTATGCCTTTCTTCTGTAAAATGGGAGAAAGACTGTGGAGAGGTACCCTCATTCTCAGGGAAACCAGTTTTTAGAAAGAGCACATATGAAAGTTGAAGATCTGGAAATTGAGTCTCTTAAAATTATTTGTGTATACAAACCCCTGAGCATTTGCAAAGCCCAATGTAAAGACCAATTGTCTAGGCAGTAACTTCCTTGATCTCTTACAAATCTCTTACAGTTTTACAAGGCACCAAGGAAGTGAGTCTCAATCTACTCTTAGTCCTTCGTTTCCTTGTTGTAGTGAGGTTGACTAATTAATAAACATGTGAGTATGACAATGTCAAGATTCCATGGTGTGCTAGTAAATGTTTAACAACTGGCTCTTGGGGGAAAAGGAAGCCTGATTTATAGCATTTGCCCATTTCTGTGGTGCAAATACTCCCACCATGGTCTATTTCAAGCTACACCATGAAGTCATCTGGCTTGCAAAATTCCTGAAATTAGCAGTCAGGTCTCAGGCTCTCATGAGCTGGTCCGAACCAGCTCTAGCACATCAACGTGTCATGATTTATTAATTACGCTGTTCTGATCAGAATCAGCTGGAGGGGCAGTGGGTTTGCGGTCCCCCAGTATTTTTCAGTATGCATGCTTACATTAACATACTTATAAAAAAGCAACACCTCTCTTCTGGTTTCCACTTGACACCTCCCTCTCCATCTGTACCATTCTCTGCCCTTGTACCTGGAAAGGTGACTAACCTGTCCTTCCTTGGTGACAGCCCTTACTGTGGTTTCCTCCAAGTGTGTGCAAACCACATTATGCTTCTGGGACCAAAATTAGGCAATTGAACATATGTCTATTTTCTAATATGTTTTAGAAAACATAGTTGTTGTTAAAATGTCTTGTTTTGTTTGTTTCTTTATCTTTGCAATTTGGGTTATATATTTTGTGTACTTGTAAAATACTATTTGAACATGAAGATACCATTATACTTAATGAGTCATGTCCTTTTGATTTAGTCCCTTGGAAGCAGACCCTGAGATAAGTATTTGAGTGCAGCTTGTGCAGTACAGGAAACACCAATAGGGGAGCAGGGAAATAATACAGGGAAAGGAAGGCAGCCAATAAAAGGTGCATTATTAAGGCAGCTACTAAAGTGAGTGACTAGTGCTTACTTCTCTGAGTAAATTCTAGTGAGCAGTGTAAACACAAGCTTCAGAATTCCCCTGCCTGAGAGGCAGGGAGCTGGGACATGGTTGAGGGCTGCTTCGGAGGTTGTTCATTCCTGGTCCTTCCATTTTGTTAGGTATGTGGGCAGGTTGGCCCTCAGTCCTCAGGCCAGAGATGCAAATATTGGCAGTTGGAAAAGGCCCAAGCACACTGAAAGGTCAAAGAGTAAGGGTGGGCACAGACAACGGCTGCTGTGTTTAAAAACTTTCACCAAATATGGGTGTGCTTTTTTAGTGTTGTTATTTTGTCTAGAATCTCCAGTTTCTTATACAGCATGTGCATGGCACCTAAGGAGACCAAAATCAAATCAATCACATCTGTTGACCAGGGCTTCTTGCATTAGGTGGATGTTCCTATAAGAATCTCATAGGAAAACAGTACCAAACACAAAAGCCAGAGACCCCACTTATTCTTTTTCGGCCGCGCCGTGCAGCATGTGGGTGGGATCTTAGTTCCCCAACCAGGGATCAAACTTGCACCCCCTGCATTGGAAGTGTGGAGTCTTAACCACTGGACCTCCAGGGAAGTCCCGACCCTACTTATTCTTTAATGCATCAAAGTTTGAGAGTATTTAGAAGCTGATTCCCAAATACTGGAAGAGGAAAGTTTATTATGAAACAATCATTTGGGGTTCTATGGATCCTGGGATGCCCTCCAAGACCTCCTTTCTCTGGAGGTGTGGCAGCCTCAGAGAGCATGGAAGCTCCGCGCCCCTTCCCACATACCTTGCCCTACGCATCTCTCCCATCTGGCTATTCCTGAGTTTTATCCTTTTATAGTAAACTGATAAACATAAGAAAATGTTTTTCTGAGTTGTGTGAACGACTTCAGCAAATTAATCAAACCCAAGGAGGGGGTGATGGAAACCTATAATCTATATATAGCGGGTCAGTTGAAGCACAGGCGACGACCTGGACTTGTGATTGGCATCTGAAGTGTGTGTGGGGGGAGTGGGAGGGGCAGTCTTGTGGGTTTAACCTGCGGAATCTGATGCTTCCTCCAGGTAGATAGTGTCAGAAATGAGTTGAATTGTAGGACACCCAGCTTGTGTCCGAGAATTGCTTGGTGTGAGGGAAAAAACCCACACATTGGAATTGGTGTCAGAATCTCCGAAGCAGACATGTGGATGTTCACCAACTCTGCTTAGGCATTTTAAAGAGGAACTCTTCTCCCTTTGTCTGTGACACAGTTTAATAATATTTTGCCTCCTCCTCACTCCCATCCTCCAATATATGTCTTCCTAGATTCTCTGCCATAAACACGGAGTATTTTTAAAATTTCTTTTATACAGACTGTTTTCTTAAAAATTAAATTAGAAATTGTGCTAGTTACAGCAACTCTTCCAGGAAGTCTTCCCTGACTTCACATCTCTCTGGCTTCCTATCCTCCAGTAGAGGCTTTCCTCATGGCACTTGCCACTTGTATGGAAATGATGTGTTTTGTAATGGTGGTTCCTGCAAGACTGCAGGCTCCACCAGACCTTGTTTTCTCATCTTTGTATCCTCATCCTTGAACAGTGTCTGGTAAATAGTGGGTATCAATAAATACCTACTAAACAAAACCACATTGCTCTTTAGGAGCATATGAAAGAAAGTCAGGAAGATAAACATTCTTTGTGAAACAAAAACATTTATGAGTCCTTTTGAAAAGTGAATGTTCATTTTATAAGCTATAAAAGCTGATAGACTTTCATAAACTTGCATTTGTCATTAATTCCTAAAAGGATTGATTTTGTTAGTGTTCCTGCAGCAAAAATATTCCAACTATCCATGACCTTGGACCAATCACCTATGTGTGTCTGTGTGTGCTTTTTTTGTTGTTGTTACATCAGAGAATGAACATGGGCCTTTTAAAGGACACCGTAGACAGCAATATGATCTATGGTGATCAAGATCATTATAAAGGCAGTTTGACAATAAATCCCTTAATTCAAAGAATTTTTAGTAAAGATTACATCATTTGTTGAAAGGCACTAAAGGCAAGAGAAAATAAGAGAGGCTAAAAAAAAGACGGCGAACTTGTTAAAAATTTCATCCTAACAACTTGTATAAAATTATGCAAAAAGGAAAATGTTGGTCTGATGACCTGAGAAATTCCCTTTGTGGAATACGACTAAGAAATGAAAAATTTTCAAGAATGGTTTATGGAAATATGTTTTGTTTCGTTACTGTAGGGTCACACCCTGTATACTCAAAGCTGCAGAAGTTATTGGGAGGTGTTACAAAATTTCTTTCCTTGGAGAATCATAAGACTAGGTTTAAAACCCCTCTACCTGATGGATCCTAAGAGTGGTCTGGCTTAGAATGGAGAGCCCCTTGAGTTTTCTTCAGTCCTCAGAATCTGTGATAGTGCCTGTATATTTCAAGTTGGATTAGAATAAATTTATTTCAAGCATAAATTCATCTTTATAAAAAGAGAAAAGTACTGCATTTCAGTGATAATGCTACATTTATTTGGGTCTCCTGGGATTCAAAGTGATATGAATCTGAATCATATAGAAATCATAGTATGCAAATGAAGTAGTTGAGATGGTGGAACTTGCTCTCATGATATTAAAATTAATCGTATCAGGGGATGCTGAATGTTAAGCCGGGAAAAAATGTTCTCAAATGAATATTTGATTTCATGTTAGAAAAACAAAAATCATCATTTTGTATCTTTGATTCTGGCTGGTAACTTCTTGGGATAAAACAAGGTTTTCTCCCTCCCCTCAGCCCCCTTTCTTTTTTGCCCTAGAGGTTAAGGTTACCTTGTTAGTTCTTAATTTGGTAATATTTTTATGCTGCCCCTGATAGGAGCTCATAAAAAATAGAGGAATTGCTGAGTCAGTGACAGCGTGAAAAGCACAGTCATCTTCCTTTGTGTTTACGAAGAGGAAGAGGAAAAAGAAAGAAGAAAGACTGTATGAAAACATCAGCTTTTAAAAAATGGAAAATGATTAAAGTGCTCTTAAAAATGGCCAGATTTGTAGCCGAAGGACTAACGGCCCCATTTATTCACAGAGGAGACGCGGAGGAGTTATCTGCGCTGGCTAGTGACTCATCCCGCGGAGCTGGAAGGTTCGCCTGAAGATGGGAGAGTAATTTAGTTTCTAGGATGGTTCACTCTTCTTCAGTTTACTCACAAAGGTGCTAATTAAGGGAAATTGTTATGGTGTTATTTTTTCACTTTAACATCTGTTCCTCATGAGCTGGAACACAGAAAACTAAGTCATCACGTAGAAGCAGCCAGGGGAGCTGGATGGCAGTGATTCTGAGTCATTGTCGTAATAAATTAGAGTGTAAACCAGAGACCTGTGTGTGAAAGGATCAGAACCCTATAAATCATGAATTTCACATGTTCGGGTAAATAAACTGTTCATGCCAAGATTAGGAACCACAGCAGCCAATCCAGTAAAAAAAACAGCTTTTGCACAAAAGAGAGATGAGGAAATACTGAGTACATTTTCACTTTTTTTTTTTTTAGAAATATGAAGAATATTTGTGCCTGGCATTGTTCTAGGTGCTTCACATGTGTGAACTCATTTAATTCCCACAGCAACCTCAGATGTAAGGTAGATATTATTATTATCCCCATTTTACAGAGGTCAAACAAGCAAGCACAGGCATGCCACTTCAATGAGGCATGAAATGGTTAAGTAACGAGTGGTAAGTCCAGGATTCTAACTCAAGCAGTCTTACAACTAAAAATAAAATAAAATATCTTTATGTTTATACTTATATTTAGAGAGAGAAACAATCAGGACATATTGTATAATAGAAACCTGGTAGTCCTTGAATGAAGAGTATACCTCAAACTAACCCAAGTATATCATTCAAGTTTTGCCTAGCAAGAAAGCATATTTAGAACTTGGAATTAAAAACCTCCAGAAACTAATACTGTGATATTTTGATACTTGCAAGAGTCTCCCCTACTTTATGTGTATTCCTTCCCCCACAGCTCCTCACCCAACATTTTATATGACTTCAGGCGTGAAACACTAATTTGAATGTCCAAACTAGGATCCAGGCGAGAAGCTACTATAAAAGGTTAAAACAAACTCTTGCTTCCGTTGTACACTGCCTGTGGGGAGCTATCAAATATCTAAGAGAAGTTGTAAAATAATACTATCCTGATGATCTATTTTCCACTACTATATATAAAGCCCATAAAGTGTTAATTGTTATTGCTGTTTTCTTTGCCCATATTGTACAATGCAGGTCATACAAAGGGACAGTGAAATCTAGTAACTTTTCACTAGCTTTGGAAAAAAGATTGATGGAAAATCGTTTGTAGTACAGAAAAAATGCTATTTAAAAAAATACGGGTCCCAAGTAACTTATGCAGCAAACTTGGGAATCTATAGAAACTGAAGATTTTAAGTGTTTGATAAAACTCTCCTATAGTGTGCTTTCAGTTTCAGTTTCCTGTCTGTAGGAAACTTTCCTCTGCTGTTTCACTGTTTGTGAAGAACGTAAGATTTTATCACCCTTTCATTTTCATTTGTGTCTATTTCTTGGCATAAGGAAGTCATTCTCTATTGGTACCATATTATTCATTGAATAGGAATCAAAAGGATCCTAATTAAGCTTCTAAATTACAACTTTTCAACTTCTGAAAAATATTATTTATTTTTACTGATTGGAAGATGGTTTGGATACTATCAATCTCATATATAGTACCTACCATCACATATATATCATAGTTCATTCCTACTGTTGCCATAGATGATTACAAAAGGGATGGCCAAAGCTTCTCGTCTAAATTATATATGACAGATACAGAATACTTTTGGAAGCTACATCAAAACTATATTTCCATATCTTCTTTGGCATATAACACTTTTTAAATTTAGTTTTTATATTTATTCGTTTCCTTTATTTACTTATCCCAATGTAAGTACTCAGGTCTTCAGCTGTTTCTGTTCCGGGAAGTTTGGAGAGGCTATTTGTTCAAGGTCACTGTGTTACTATGTGATGGCAGGAGATGGTTTCTGTTGCTTACTCCGAAAACATTTAACCTTTCTCCAAGTAGACCCTGATGCGGTGTATGTTTCAACTTTCCTCTATTCAGTCACACACTTCATGAACAGCCCCAACCTGAGCTGAAAGGGAAGAGTCATAGCTGCTTTAGCTGTGGACAAGTGATGCAGTTCTGGCCAAGGAGACAAACATTATTATTCCCATTTCACAGAACAAGTGATGGGGCTCAGATAGAACCCAGCCAGGTTCCTGAGCCCAAGGCCAGGGGATCACCTATGGAAGGGGTGCTTATTTTTAATAATGTGCTTGAATATTTATTTACCATCTGTACTGTTGTATGTTGCTGCATAACAATCCCAAAACTTTGTCACTTGCAACAACAAACATCTATAATCTTACACAGTTTCTGAGGTGCAAGAACCCAGGAGGGGCTTAGCTGATGTACCTGGCTTAGGCCTTCTCATATAGTTGCAGTCAAACTTGACTCAGTACCAAGAAATTTTGTGGCAGCTTCCAGAAACAGAGAAAAATAAGGATACAGGGATTTGGGTTAAAAGTTCTCTTACATTTTCTCTCAGTCTTTCTATTATATCAGAAATTTCCCAATTATAATTTGTGAGATCTTAGGGAAAAAGAGAATAGTTATTGTAAATTTCCATATTTAGCATTTATCATACTATATTGCAATTATTTATATAATATGTAATAACCTACATTGTTATATATAATGATGACTCTCCCTTTAGACCAGGGGTCCTCAACACTCCCAGCAAATTTTAATTACTTAGGAGCTTTTTAAAACTGTTAATAACATGGGCCCAACTCCCATCCAATTGAATCAGAATCTCTAGGTATGAGTCCCAAGAATCATTAGTTTTTAAAAGCTTCCTGGGAGATTCTAATATATACCTAGGACTGAGAACAGCTGTTATCTTAATTAATTCCTATTTTTTTGTTTATGTTATACACACTTTTGGGAACCTCAGGAAAACTATGGATCTTTCTCCATCGATATATGTGATCTGTCCATTCATGAAAATTTTTTGTGTAATTTCAAGGGATTGTGTGTCCCTGATTTAGACTGTGAGCTCCTCAATGGTAGTAACTGTGTTTTTTAATCTATGTGTATTTTTGTATGAACTTTTCTCTGCCCTTACCCACCTCTACTTCAAGAAGTGAGACTTTGAGTCTTGGCATAGGACAGACATGTAGACCAATGGAATAGAAATGAGAGTCTAGTAATAAACCCACACACTATGGTCAACTGATTTTTGACAAGGGTGCCAAGACAATCCAGTGGGAAAAGAATAGTCTCTTCAACAAATGGGGTCGGGATAACTGGATATCCACATGCAAAAGAATGAAACTGTACCACTACCTCACACCATATACAAAAATTAATGTAAAATGAAACAACAACCTAATATAGTTAGAACTATAAAACTCTTAGAAGAAAACATAGGCCTAAATCTTTGTGACTTTGGATTTGAAAAGCATTCTTAGATATGATACCAAAATCAGCAAAAGGAGAAATGGATAAATTGTACTTCACCAGTATTTAGAACTTTTGATCATCAAAGGATGTTATCAAGAAAGTGATGAGACATCCTACACAATGGGAGAAATTATTTGCAAATCATATATCTGATAAGGGTGTAGTATTGAGAATATAGCAACAATTCCTATAACTTAATAACAAGAAGACAAACTACCCAATTAAAACATGTACAAAGCGCTTGAATAGACATTTCTCCAAAGAAGATAGACAAATGGCCAATAAGCACCTGAAAAGATGCTTAACATCATTAGGCATTAGGGAAATGAAACTCAAAACCACGGAGATACCACTTTACACCCAGTAGGATTACTACTATTTAAAAAAAAGACAAAAACCCCTAAAACCCATAAAAACCGAGAGTAACAAATCTTGGCGAGGATGTGGAGAATTGGAACGCTTGTACATTGCTGGTGGCAATGTAAAATGGGTACACCCACTGTGGAAAACAGTTTGGCGGTTCTTCAAAAACTTAAACGCAGAATTATCATGTGATCTAGCAATTACACTCCTGGGTATATATCCCAAAGAACTGAAAACAGGTACTCAAATACTTGTACACGATGTCCAGAGAAGCACTATTTACAGTAGCTAAAAGGTGGAAACCACTCAATGTCCATCCACTGACAACAAACAAACAAATTTAGGATATACGCATAACACAGTATTATTTGGCCATTGAAAGGATACCTGCTACAATATTGAACCTCTAAAACATTATGCCATGATTTCATTTATGTGAAATGTCAGGAGTAGGTAAATCCATAGAAACAGAAGACAGGCTGGTGGTTGCCAGCGACTGGGGGATGTGAGAATAGAGAGAGACCACTTAATGGGTGAGGGAGTTTCTTTTGGGGTGATGAAAATGTTTTCAAACTAGATAGGGATTGTGATTGCACAACATTGTGAATGTATTAAGTGTCACTGAATTGTATACTCTAAATGATTATAATTTTATGTTATATGAATTTCATTTCAGTTAAAAAAGAAACAGAGGCAGTCCCAGACAAACTGGCACAAGCTGGTCATCTTATTCCTATGTGAGAACATTTGTATGCAAAATAACTGTCTTTGAGTTATTCCTTGAAACTACATAAAATACTTACTGGAACACACTAAGCGCTCAATAAATATTAGCTGATATAAAAAAATAGAAGTGGGAGTTTGAGGCAGTTTATAGAGACATGATGCAACACAAACTCTGTATCCTTGGCCCCTAGCACAGTTTCTGATACATGGTACACAGACTCTTAATGTGTTTGAATTGATCCAACTGGGAAGTCTCTTTTCTCTAGAGACATTCAGGAATGGGCTATATATCGCATCACTTCAGACCTCTGAAGATTTGCTGATGGATGCATCAGGGGACAATGAAATTTGGGCAATAACTATTACTCCATACATGAATTCATGTAAAACATTGAAATATTAATGCAATGGAACAACTGATATGGCAGGAAGAACCATGTTTAGCCTTCTATGAATAATCTTGTACAATAAATCATTTGTCCTCTAGTCGAGAACTTGAACTAAGTAAATCCATGTGTAAACTCTGGGAGTCTCCTCAACTCTAACAGCACAGAAGTCAAAGAAAAGGGGAAGAATCTCATCCCTAAATACAATGGACTTTACTTCAAATAAGGCAATGATACTTTTCCAGATTGTGAGATTTCTGAAATTACTTGCTTCCATGCTCACAGACTCTTAAACTAGGCCAGGATCCATGAACAGGAACAAGGTCACTTGTTAATCTGTTACAGATAGTATTTTGTGCAGAGGAAACTATGCTACTATGTTTAGACCTCTACTCTTATTTTTAACACTACTGCATCTAACAACACATTCCTGGGTACTAAATTAATGAGCCTTCCACACATATTCAGTACTTTCCTCTGAGAAGCTCAGAATGTGCTGTGCATTAAGTGAGACTCATTACAGTTCTCACATGGTTATTGTTATACCAGGTTGAGAGGAATAATTACAGTATTTAGTTTTGTAATCCCTTCATTTTATAAAGCAGATATTTCACAGCTCAAACAGGATCAGCAATGAGGTTATTTGTAGGTGGATTTCTGCTTATTGCCAATTCTGACAGAGTAAATCCACAAAAAGTGCATTACAAGGAATTTTTGATTTCAGTCACTCTATCCTTCCCTCAAATGTGTTCCCAGTTTCTGGTTTTAACCCATGTCAATGCATGCCACCAGTGGCCACCCAGATGTCCAAGGTTGGAACCCAAGAGTCATTGTTGATTCTCCCCTTTTCTTGCATCCCGACACCCACTCCATTGTCAAGCCTCATCTCTTCACTTTTGTCCATCTCCTCTGCCCCGTCTTAGTCCAGCAGCCCACTTCTCTTACCAAGGCTCCTGTAACAGGACCTCTGCTTTTGCTTTTGGCCTCCTGCAGTCTGTTCTCTGTAAGTCAACCAGAGCAATCTTTGCAGAACCAGTCACTGGGGTTTCTGCCCCTCACACTCTTTCCAGCTCAGCACCAATTGTGCTGGTTATTTTCCCCAGGAAGTGCTTCCCCATCTTCCTACGTGGCCAACTCCTCATTTAGCCTTGAGTATTCTGCCTAAAGTGGGTGTCCACCCCCAATGCACAACAGCCATTATTATCTTTCAGCCCTTGTTTCTTTCATAACATTTCCAATTTTATAATTATTTTATAATTATTTGTTTATTTGTTAACTTTTCTACCTTTAGAATGAAAGTTGCATCACAGTGGGGCTGCATCTTACTGACTGTGGTAACTCCAGCTTGGTCAGTGAGCCTGGTCACTGCTTAAAGAATGAATGCATCACTTCTCCTGGGTCCTTCCCACTTCCTCTGCCTCTTCTTCCACAACCTCAGCCCTCATGCCTCTGAAGATTCAGTAGGAGCAGGAAGAATGATTGATAGAGGTTAAACACTCTGTTTTATTTGCCACCAAAAGAATTTTCTCTTTTCTTTTCTTTTTCTTTTCTTTTTTTTTTTTTTGGTTGTGCCATGAGGCTTGCAGGATCTTAGTTCCCTGACCAGGGATCGAACCCAGGCCCTTGGCAGTGAGAGTGTGGAATCCTAATCACTGGACCACCAGGGAATTCCCAGGATTTTCTTATATATTTTTGAAAACTTTTTGTTCCCACTAAACATATGTGTGGGTAGGAAAGATGAGGGTAGGGAAGAGGAGTGTGGAAGAGTTCACATATTTCCCCCCCAAACCTGGAAGATGTAGAAATGAGAAGGGGAAAATTTTTGTAGAAAGTGTGAAAATTAAGGAGATTGGTTCAAGATGGCGGAGTAGAAGGACGTGCGCTCACTCCCTCTTGTGAGAGCACCAGAATCACAAGTAACTGCTGAACAGTCATCGACAGGAAGACACTGGAACTCACCAAAAAAGATACCCCACATCCAAAGACAAAGGAGAAGCTGCAATGAGACAGTAAGAGGGGCAGAATCACAGTAAAATCAAATCCCATAACCAGTGGGTGGGTGACTCACAAACTGGAGAACAATTATACCACAGGAGTCCACCCACTGGAGTGAGGATTCTGAGCCCCACATCAGGCTTCCCAACCTGGGGGGCTGGCAACAGGAGGAAGAATTCCCAGAGAATCAGACTTTGAAAGCAAGTGGGATTTGATTGCAGGACTTCGACAAGACTGGGGGAAATGGAGACTCCACCCTTGGAGGGCACACACAAAATAGTGTGCACATCAGGACCCGGGGGAAGGAGCAGTGACCCCAAAGGAGACTGAACCAGACCTACCTGCTAGTGTTGGATGGTCTCCTGCAGAGGCAGCGGGAGGTTGTGGCTCACCATGGAGACAAGGACACTGGTAGCAGAAGTACTGGGAAGGACTCCTTGGTGTAAACCCTCTGGGAGTCTGCCATTAGCCCCACCAAAGAACCTGTAGGCTCCAGTATTGGGTTGTCTCAGGCCAAACAACCAACAGGGAGGGAACTCAGCCCCACCCATCAGCGGGCAAGGGGATTAAAGTTTTACTGAGCTCTGCCTACCAGAGCAACACCCAGCTCTACCTGCCACCAGTCCCTCCCATCAGGAAGCTTGCACAAGCCTCTTAGATAGCCTTATCCACCAGAGGGCAGACAGCAGAAACAAGAAGAACTACAATCCTGCAGCCTGTGGAATGAAAACCACATTCACAGAAAGAAAGACAAAATGAAAAGGCAGAGGACTATGTATCAGATGAAGGAACAAGATAAAACCCCAGAAAAACAACTAAATGAAGTGGAGATAGGCAACCTTCCAGAAAAAGAATTCAGAATAATGATAGTAAAGAAGATCCAGGACCTCAGAAAAAGAATGGAGGCAAAGATCAAGAAGGTGCAAGAAATGTTTAACAAAGACCTAGAAGAATTAAAGAACAAACACCTAGAAGAATTAAAGAACAAACAAGCAGAGATGAACAATATAATAATTGAAATGAAAAATACACTACAAGGAATCAATAGCAGAATAACTGAGGTAGAAGAATGGATAAGTGACCTGGAAGACAGAATGGTGGAAATCACTGACACAGAACAGAATAAAGAAAAACGAATGAAAAGAAATGAAGACAGCCCAGGAGACCTCTGGGACAACATTAAATGCAACAACATTCGCATTATAGGGGTCCCAGAAGGAGAAGAGAGAGAGAAAGGACCCAAGAAAATATTTGAAGAGATTACAGTCGAATACTTCCCTAACATGGGAAAGGAAATAGCCGCCCAAGTCCAGGAAACGCAGAGAGTCCCAGGTAGGATAAACCCAAGGAGAAACATGCCGAGACACATAGTCATCCAACTGACAAAAATTAAAGACAAAGAAAAATTATTAAAAGCAACAAGGGAAAAAAAACAAGATACAAGGGAATCCCCATAAGGTTAACAGCTGATTTCTCAGCAGAAACTCTACAGGCCAGAAGGGAGTGGCATGATATATTTAAAGTGATGAAAGGAAAGAACCTGCAACCAAGATGACTCTACCCGGCAAGGATCTCATTCAGATTCGACAGGGAAATCAAAAGCTTTACAGACAAGCAAAAGCTAAGAGAATTCAGCACCACCAAACCCGCTCTACAACAAATGCTAAAGGAACTTCTCTAAGTGGGAAACACAAGAGAAGGAAAGGACCTACAAAAACAAACCCAAAACAATTAAGAAAATTGTAATAGGAACATACATATCTATAATTACCTTAAACGTGAATGGATTAAATGCTCCAACCAAAAAACACAGGCTCGCTGAATGGATACAAAAACAAGACCCATATATATGCTGCCTACAAGAGACCCACTTCAGACCTAGGGACACATACAGACTGAAAGTGAAGGGGTGGAAAAAGATATTCCATGCAAATGGAAATCAAAAGAAAGCTGGAGTAGCAATACTCATATCAGATAAAATACTTTAAAATAGAGAATGTTACAAGAGACAAAGAAGGACACTTCATAATGATCAAGGGATTAATCCAAGAAGAAGATGTAACAATTATAAATATATATGCACCCAACATAGGAGCACCTCGATACATAAGGCAAATGCTAACAGATATAAAAGAGGAAATTGACAGTAACACAGTAATAGCGGGGGACTTTAACACCTCACTTACACCAATGGACAGATCATCCAAACAGAAAATTAATAAGGAAACACAAGCTTTAATTGACACAATAGACCAGATAGATTTAATTGACATTTATAGGACATACCATCTGAAAACAGCAGACTACACTTTCTTCTCAACTGCACACGGAACATTCTCCAGGATAGATCACATCTTAGGTCACAAATCAAGACTCGGTAAATTTAAGAAAATTGAAATCATATCAAGCATGTTTTCTGACCACAAGGCTGTGAGATTAGAAATCAATTATAGGGAAAAAACATAAAAAACACAAACACATGGAGACTAAACAATACATTACTAAATAACCAAGACATCACTGAAGAAATCAAAGAGGAAAGCAAAAAATACCTAGAGACAAATGACAGTGAAAACACAATGATCCAAAACCTATGAGATGCAGCAAAAGCAGTTCTAAGAGGGAAGTTTATAGCAATACAAGCCTACCTCAAGAAACAAGAAAAATCTCAAATAAACAATCTAACCTTACACCTAAAGGAACTAAAGAAAGAAGAACAAACAAAACCCACAGTTAGCAGAAGGAAAGAAATCATAAAGGTCAGAGCAGAAATAAATGAAATAGAAACAAAGAAAACAATAACAAAGATCAATAAAACTAAAAGCTGGTTCATGGAGAACATAAACAAAATTCATAAACCTTTAGCCAGACTCATCAAGAAAAAGAGGGAAAGGACTCAAATCAATATAATTAGAAATGAAAAAGGAGAAGTTACAATAGACACTGCAGAAATACAAAGCATCCTAAGAGACTACTACAAGCAACTCTAGCCAATAAAGTGGACAACCTGGAAGAAATGGACAAATTCTTAGAAAGGTATAAGCTTCCAAGACTGAACCAGGAAGAAATAGAAAATATGAACAGACCAATCACACGTAATGAATTGAAACTGTGATTAAAAATCTTCCAACAAACAAAAGTCCAGGACCAGATGGCTTCACAGGTGAATTCTATCAAACATTTAGAGAAGAGCTAACACCCATCCTTATCACACTCTTCCAAAAACTTGCAGAGGTAGGAACACTCCCAAATTCATTCTACGAGGCCAACATCACCTTGATACCAAAACCAGACAAAATACTATAAAAAAAGAAAATTACAGACCAATATCACTGATGAATATAGATGCAAAAACCTCAACAAAATGCAAACAGAATCCAACAACACAGTAAAAGTATCATACACCATGATCAAGTGGGATTTATCCCAGGGATGCAAGGATTCTTCAATATATGCAATTCAATCAGTGTGATATACAGTATTGACAAATGGAAGAACAAAAACCATATGATCATCTCAATAGATGCAGAAAAAGCTTTTGACAAAATTCAACACCCATTTATGATAAAACCTCTCCAGAAAGTGGGCATAGAGGGAACCTACCTCAACATAATGAAGGCCATATTCGACCAACCCACAGCAAACATCATTCTCAATGGTGAAAAACTGAAAGCATTTCCTCTAAGATCAGGAACAAGACAAGGATGTCCACTCTCACCACTATTATTCAACATAGTTTTGGAAGTCCTAGCCGCAGCAATCAGAGAAGAAAAAGAAATAAAAGGAATACAAGTTGGAAAGGAAGAAGTAAAACTGTCCCTGTTTGCAGATGACATGATACTATGCATAGAGAATCCTAAAGATGTCAGCAGAAAACTACTAGAGCTAATCAATGAATTTGGTAAAGTTGCAGGCTACAAGATTAATGCCCAGAAATCTCTTGCATTCCTATGTGCGGACAACAAAATATCAGAAAGAGAAATTAAGGAAACAATCCCATTCACCATTGCAACAAAAAGAAGAAAATACCTAGGAATAAACCTACCTAAGTAGGTAAAAGACATGTACTCAGAAAACTATACGGCACTGATGAAAGAAATCAAAGATGACACAGATTGTGAGATATACCATGTTCTTGGATTGGAAGAATCAATATTGTGAAAATGACTATACTACCCACAGCAATCTACAGATTCAGTTCAATCCCTATCAAATTACCAATGGCATTTTTTACAGAACTAGAACAAAAAATCCTAAAATTTGTATGGACACACAAAAGGCCCTGAACAGCCAAAGCAGTCTTGAGGGAAAATAACAGAGCTGGAAGAATCAGACTCCCTGACTTCAGACTCTACTACAAAGCTACAGTAATCAATACAGTATGGTACTGGCACAAAAACAGAAATATAGATCAATGGAATAGGATAGAAAGCCCAGAGATAAACCCACGCACCTATGGTCTCCTTATCTATTACAAAGGAGGCAAAGATATACAATGGAGAAAAGACAGTTTCTTCAATAAGTGGTGCTGGGGAAACTGGACAGCTACATGTAAAAGAATGAAATTAGAACACTCCCTAACACCATACACAAAAATAAACTCAAAATGGGTTAAAGACCTAGATGTAAGATCAGACACTATAAAACTCTTAGAGGAAAACATAGGAAGAACACTCTTTGAAATAAATCACAGCAAGATCTTTTTTGACCCACCTCCTAGAGTAATGGAAATAAAAACAAAAATAAACAAATGGGACCTAATGAAACTTAAAAGCTTTTGCACAGCAAAGGAAACTATAAACAAGAGGAAAACACAATGCTGGAGTAGGAGAAAATATTTGCAAACAAATCAACGGACAAAGGATTAATCTCCAAAATATATAAACAGCTCATGCAGCTCAATATTAAAAAAACAAACAACCCAATGCAAAAATGGGCAGAAGACCTAAATAGACATTTCTCCAAAGAAGACATACAGGTGGCCAAGAGGCTCATGAAAAGATGCTCAACATCACTAATCATTAGAGAAATGCAAATCAAAACTACAATGAGGTATCACCTCACACCGGTTAGAGTGGGTATCATCAGAAAATCTACAAACATCAGATGCTGGAGAAGTGTGGAGAAAATGGAACCCTCTTGCACTGTTAGTGGGAATGTAAATTGATACAGCCACTATGGAGAACAGTATGGAGGTGCCTTAAAAAACTAAAAATAGAACTACCATATGACTCAGCAATCCCACTACTGGGAATATACCCTGAGAAAACCATAATTCAAAATGACACTTACAACCCAACGTTCATTGCAGCACTATTTACAATAGCCATGGCATGGAAGCAACCTAAATGCCCATCGACAGCTGAATGCATAAAGAAGATGTGGTACATATATACAATGGAATACTACTCAGCCATAAAAAGGAACAAAGTTGGGTCATTTGTAGAGATGTGGATGGACCTAGAGACTGTTATACAGAGTGAAGTAAGTCAGAAAGAGAAAAACAGATATCGTATATTAACCCATATATGTGGAATCTATAAAAATGGTACATATGAACTGGTTTGCAAGGCAGAAATAGAGACACAGATGTAGAGAACAAACATATGGACACCAAGGGAGGGAAGCTGGGGTGGGGTGGGGTGGGGTGGGATGAATTGGGAGGTTTAAGGATTTGGAAAGAAAGACATAAAAAAGACCCTTTATGGTTTTTCATAAAGTTTTACCCTGAGTAAGTAGCTGTAAGAAATCTCCTTGTCTTGTGATTAAATATATAGTTTAGAGTTATCTTTATTTTTTAATATCAAAAAGAGGTAAAGTGTTTACTTGCTGTGGATTCTTCCTGCTGGTGCAATTTTTGTAACATTTTGCCTACTATCTGGAAAACAAGATTGGCCTCTGTAGTTAGAGGCTAATTTTACTTGGGTCATGTAGGCTCTTTGTGGATTCGTTCACTAACCACTTACTATATATGTAAAAATGTGCCAGGCACTGTTGGTTAAGCAAGCTTAACCTTTATGCACTGATACCCACTGCCTTCTGCCAGAGTGACTTCTGTTTTGCCTTAAGTGTGCCAGGTTAGGCATGAGATTTAAACTTATATCAGCTTATCATTTGTTTTCTCTCTCTTGACATACTTTCACCCTTTTTACTCTTGTACTTTCACCAGATGTGGTCCATCTCTTCACTTGGTGATGCATCTCATGTCATTCAGCCAGTTTCTTTAACACCCTTTGTCCCATCAAAAAGCTGTATCTTTTAAATTACTTTCTGAAAGAGACCCTGTTTCCAGAAACTTTTGGATATGGCACACCTGGTTTAATTCAGAGGATGTATTCCCAAAAACGGTAGGATCACTTCTATGTGGGTTCATTGGAGGACAGCCTTAAGGAGATGCTCTCCAGACAGTCAACACGGACAGTCTCTCTTTGCTGGTTAGTCCTCCAGCTTGCAGTGATGTTTATGAAGGTCAAAGGACTTTCAAATATAAGTAAGTGCCTCATGATATTTATTCTCTGACTCCTAAGTCATTTTCTTGAAGACGCATTGTGGTCTGCTTATCTCCTTACCACCTTTTTTAGGTGTAAGTATTGCTTGCATACTTTTTGACTTTTGTCAGATGTTATGGGTCAAAACTGTTCACCATAACACACAATAAATAGTAGAAAGAACAGCCATAGCATAGTAAACAATACATGTTTTAGAACCCACTCAACTCAGGAAAATGAGGTAGAGTACTCTTTGGCAGAGGACCTTTGCAATATGGTGGACTAATGCTCTTTAGCGAGGAATATGTGTACAGTACAGTGTGTTGGCTAGATCTCACTGACCGAGAAGGTACCTAGAGCATGAGTGGGGTGGGGCGGGGTGGAGGAGAGACATATATATGCATAAAGTTTACTGTAATGCATATATGTGTGTGTATTACATAGGCACCCATATACACAAGTTACTTTTTAAAAGAAACTATTTCAGAGATTTATAGAAATTTAATGAATCAGCACCGTGTTCAGCATTATCATATTGGGTCTATGTGTATTCCCTACATATGAATTTCTAGAAAGTGCTTAAGTGAATGCTCCCAACAAATTATAATTAGGTTTAGATTGTCCACCTGATGTTTCATTTCTTTCTGCAATAAAATTAGTTGATGATATTTTCATTTACAGTTGACAACTGAGAAAACAGAAACCTGGCTATATCATCCAAGGGATTCCACTGGACCCTGCTGCCTCTCAGAATTCAGTGAAACTCAGGTATTTGGACGATGAAACAATTATTTACAATTTTAGTTTACTTTGCCATGTCATTCCTTACAAATCATCTGTATGCTGCCTTCTAAGTGCCGTGTGCTTACCTTTAATTAAAATCCTAAAGAAGAAGAACCAGCAAAGTGTATCATCATTATTATTCATGGTGCATTGTTGGCTAGACCCTTTATAAAAATGTGTAACACAAAATTGTACATTGTGAATATTTATGGAATTATCCTACAAAGAAACTGAGCTTTTAAAAAAATCTAAACAAGCTATACTTCATGAGGAAAAATCTAGTTTATAAAAGAGAAACGTATCAGATAATCTATTGTAATGATTAAGTGAATGAACTTGTTAAAACATGAATTGGCTATAAAATGTCATAAAATGTAGCAGATTAAGCTACTTTTTCTGAAGTCTTGCCAGATTTTTTTAATGAGTTAATATATTGCTTTTTAACAAAGAACTCCTGCAGGCAGAAAAGAAATTATATCTGACTTAAAAATTCCCATCATGCTTCATTTTCTGGTGTACTTTTGCAGCCTTGATGGATTTGTTACATAATCAGCTTTCAATGGCTTCTTTTATTATAAAACAGAGCATTATTGCCTAAAACAGCCCCACTCCCATTTTTTTTTCTTCCCTCAGTTTCTGAAATTACAAATGCATTTAAACAATGATCAAGTCATGCTGCAGCAAGCACAGGGAACAAATGAACAACTGCAGCAAGAAATTGCTAAACTTGGGTCTGAAATGCCAGCATTGGAGAAAAACCTGAGATCAATAGTGCTCAAAAATGTGAGCTGATGGAAAATAGGATACAACTCCATTGGGCTTCCTACCTGCTATTTATGCTTGCTCTTCACATAACCCATGGACAGTTGGCATTATGGAAAACATTATAAAACAGTTACTTGCCATTTCTAACTATGCTGTGTATTTGGAAAGTGTACAGATGCAGCTGTCATACTTTTTTTTTAAAACTACTGGGCTATATAATAATTAGAAAGAGAGATGGAATTTAATTAATGCAATAATAAAAACTATCTGACTTAAAATTTGCTTTACAATCAACCCAACATGCAGTAGATAGAACTCGTTAAACTCAAGGTATCCTTGAACCTTCAGATCCCATTGAAAATACGTTGCTGCTTTTTATTTATTTCAGATCAAACATCTTAACCTTTCTCCACGTATTATATTAATTACCCCCAGACTAACTCAATGTACTTTTCTCAGCAACAAAATCCAGATTTCTCACTACAAAATGAGAGACATTTTCTTATAATCATGAGTTGTTTAGAATTTACCAAAGATATGAAGGTTATGTAAGTATCACCAGCTATTGCTACAAACTCTTTTAATCTAATGTTACTAGACAAAAAGAATAATTCATGTTATCTAGTGATAACGATCCATAACAATGTGAATATGCTTAATGCCACTGAACTGTACATTTTAAACATTGTTATAATAGTCAATTTTGTATTATATATATTTTGCTATAATTTAAAAAAACAAAAAAAAATTTAAAGTATAACTATGCAGTGTTCCCTGGACCCCCACTACCAAGTTTAAGAAGAACACTTTATTTAACTTTGCTATCTTATGAGAGTCCTTCTAAGATCTCATCTTTCCACTTCTGTCTTAACAGCCCATCCCTGTCCTGACCTGAATTTTGTGTTCCTATTCCCTTGTTGTATTGTTTAGTCTTGCATGTCAAAGAGCTTTATAAGTGGAATCTCGTGCCATGTATTTTTCTGCAATAGCTTTTTTGTTTAATCTTTAATCCCTGAGATTCATTCACATTGTTACATGTAGTTGTATTTCACTATTTTCACTGTTATATAATATTCTATCCCATGGCTATACCATAATCTACTTATTTGTTTATGGTTGATCTTTGGGTTGCTTCTCTTCTATCCTTTTTCTTTTTCTTTTCTTTTCTTTTCTTTTTTTTGGTTATTACATGGAGTGTTGCTATGAGCCCTTTTTCTCCCTGTATATATGGGCAGAATTTTTTATAGTGTTATTTTAGCTGTCCCTGGAACAAATGACTGCTCCATTGATTTCCCTACCTCACTGTGCAGAGTTTATTCAGTAGCCGTACAATCTGATAGACATAGAGATGCCTTATTTTGTAGTCAGACAGACCCAGTTTCAAATACTTCCTCCTTCACTTAGCAGATATATGAAGTTAGATAAGATCTCTGGGCTTTGATTTCCTTATCTCTATCTTAGGACTAATAATAGCTGCCACACAGCGTTTTTGAGTAGATTTAATTAGATAATCTGCTTAAAGAACTAATTATTTAATACATGCTCAGTAAATAGTAATTATTAGTGGTATTATAATTACAGAATAGATGGCTGTACCAAGAATCACTGTGCAGAGATACTTCAATTTTATTCAAACAAAGGAGTAGAAATTTAAACTCCAGGGAAGGTAAAACTTACTGCAGTCAGATCTCAGAGCTAGGAGCAGTAGGACAAATGAGTTGGTGCCGAAGCACCGGGGCTGACACCCATAAGGTGAGACAAGGGTACAAAATGTCCTCACCTTCTCCATTGTCCCCAAATCCCCATTAAACTTCTAGTTTAATTCAGCTGTGCCACAATAAGCAATAAGTAATAGAGTAATTAGGGAGATGGTGGCACAAGAGCACATTTTATTCCCTTATTGCACTTGGAGGGTGGAGTGGAATCCTTTCCCATCTCTCTATTCATGTTGAGCTCATGGGTAGCACAGAGATCTTGTGATTAACCCTAAATCGTGAACAAAAAAGACATATTGCTGCCCTTGAGGAGTTTTTATAATCTAGGGAAGATAGCAATCCCTATGAAACAACTGGAGAGTAATGAAGAAAAGGTAATTGTCCAACTGTGGGGTTTAATTTAATAGCTACATCCTAGAAAAAGCTAATTGATATAATAAAGCATTATTAATTAAAATTGGCTATATGTTTCAAAATTTACCACTTGTTTTTAAAAAAGGCAAACGTGCTTTTAATCCAGTATTTTGTTTCCTATCCGAATATCATCAGTGGTGGTGCAACCTGATGTCATATCCGCTTCAAGTTAATTTGCTGCATTGTCTTTGTGTTCATCATTATTTTAAAAAGTAGTTGTTCATTTGATTGACAGGAAAGGTGGATCAACTCTTTGCAGCTTAAGTGAATTAACCTGGCCAAGGTTACCTACAGACAGGGAGTCATTTTCACAGACAGAGCTGAAATATTTAAACTTGTAGCTCTATACTTCTCCATCCCCCTGCTTTTCCAGCTCAAGTGAATATCTATTTTTGTCTGGGAAGTTTAAGTAAGGCATCGTGTTGGTGACAGGGTGAATGGCTCTCACAAGGAACCTGAACTCTGACTTCTCAGTGAGAGCCTGAGCCTGCCTCTCCGCCAGGATGCTTTGCTACTTATCGGGGGAACGAAGACAAGTGGATGTAGGTCCCACTGTGCTGCAGCGCCTTCAAAAATACAGCACCTGTGAAATATAAATCAAGACTTCCATTTCTGAAGCAATTGCAACAACTCTTTAGCCCAGAGGATGGGTACAGTTTAAGAAGATAATTTGCAAAAGCCTTTCAAGAGTCATTTTACATTAAGATACTCAGAAAACAAATGACTGAAAGAAACAAAAGCATTGGCCACTCCATTGTAAAATTTAAGATGTATCTCTACTTATACAACTTGTTCTGAAATAAGGCTATTATTCTCCCCAGGTGGCAAATATAGATGTAAACACCCAGCTAGCAAAGTCTTCCTCTCTGAGTGTATAGATTGCCTCGTTTCCAAGAATAATGGTTTAGTGAAGGTGTCAGCTGTCATACTTACAGCCGTCACTCATGCTACATTTGAGATGATGTGCTGTGTGCTCATCCATGCTTAGGGCAGGATGCTTATCATTCGACCAGGAAATGAGGCTTCTGACATTCTTTTTGGCTGTTAAAAATAAAACGCCTAAATATGTGTGCTAGCTCACTGCTGAGTAAACATCTTCATTCACAGTACACCTTTGATAATCTTTCCTGAGGTCATTAGAGGATGTGTGCTCCCTCTGACCACAATTGAAAGCGCTTGGGTACAGCTAGCCTGTCTTCATTGCTTAAAGACGGTGACTGCTTTTAGAAAAGGAACCATTCTAATAAAAATAGACACTCTTAAAAAGAGGTAAACCAGAGCATTGATTTCCACTATAATTCTTGTGTTCAGCAAAGCAAATAATTCTACAAGTAATTAGGGCATACCACCTCTTTAAGGTTTTCATATATTCAAGTATTTTTCTCATGTGCTTCCTTCTAAAATAATTGCTTATTATTGAATTAAAATCTGTTGAAATCAAATGTGAATCTGAATTTGTTTTATACTAGAGAAAGTGGAGAGGAACTATTTCACACTGATTGGCCCATCAGAAAAAACTTTCGATAGAAGGATTTGTTAATCATTTAGATCCCAAAGGATCTATCTTGGGAATCACCATTGGCGTATGTGATGGAATGGCCCAATTGTTTATTATTGAGATGTAAATGACACATAACACTGTATTGCTTTCAGGTGTATGGAATGGCGTAGTTCTGATAAAGGCAGTTGGTTAGGTATCTGGTCTTGTTTTTGCTCTTTCACCTCAACAGATGATGTCACCTTGTTATGGTTCTTCTCTAGTTACTTGATCAATGTCCATCAGGTTTCTAGATAAAGAAATGTTTCCAGAGTTTATGCCTCTGCTTGTGGATAAGTCAGTTTTTAGCATCAAAATGTCAGAGAGCTATTGTGTTAGAAGATGAGGGACTCCAAACGGCAGGTGGCTGGTGGTTGAGTTTTCAGATGTTTTCTGTGATGCTGAGTCAGAGGGCACATGACAGGCTCCCTCCCTACTCATTTCCGAACTCTAGATTCTTCCTCACTACTTGAGTGTGGTGGGGGTCAGTAGCATCCTTGATCCTGGAAGTTTGTTTGAGATGCAAAACCTGAGACCCCACCCTTAGGTCCACTGAATCAGAATCTGCATTTTAAAAAGATCTCCAGCTGACCTATAGGCACGTGAAAGTTTGAGAAGCGTTTCTCTACTGAATCAAAGATTCATTCTATTTGGACTTTGCTAACCCCTCCCTTTGCCCTATTACTTTAAGCCATTCCAAATAGTCTTTACTATTCAATTCAATTACCTACAGATAGGGATTACATGTTAGATTCTGCCTTTTCTGGTAGAATATGAACTCAGGATTAAAGAATGGCAATACAAAAACTGGGACATTTATAAATTAAGTCTTAGACATTCTAAGAGTGTTACATTAAAAATGTATTCTTAATGGATTGGTCTACTCAAAACTACTGGCTAAATACAATACTTCTTAAAATAATGATAATTACAATAATAATATTCATACATGAAATAGGAGAATGAGAATTCTTTTTACCTCAGAATTTCTGTATTTTGTGCTTTTGTTGGTATCATAATTGCCATCACATTGGCAAAGGATCATATTGATTTAAACCTGAAGAAAATAGGTAAATAGATGCCAAAGTCTTAGGGAAGGTTCCTGAAGATAATGTCCTCAGCATTTGAAAATTTAAATGAAAATGTTTCTTCTTTTCTCTTCTTGAAGCTGGATACCATGGATAGTTTTTGAGTCACACATGTCTGTGTCACAGAAGGCCTAGGTTTCTTTGCGGGAATGTCGCAGTTCTGTTGGCTCAAGCCACATTCAGAATCCTGGGATAGTCTCTTCATTTGACCACCCTAGGATAACATCAGTAATAGTGATTTCAGCTCAAATCTCTGTAAGCATGTTATATTAGATGGGGTCAAAGTTTTATGAAAAGAAAAGAAAAAATTATTCAAAAGTAAGCAAATAGGCAAATTACAGTACTCTAACACCCCACAAGGAAAATTATTTCCTGTATGCTAATCACTATTAATTACTTAGTGTACATTATCTTCAATTCTGTTACATAGGAACCGTTATTCTTAGAGTTCGAAAAACTGAGGCTCGGGAATTCCCTGGCAGTCCAGTTGTTAGAACTCCGCACTTTCACTGCTGAGCACCAGGGATCAATCCCTGGTCGGGGAGCTAAGATCCTACAAGCCGCATGGCACGGCCAGAAAAAAAAAAGAATCTAAGGCTCAGAGAAATCTAAAAACTTTCCCAAGCTTATACACATAATAAATGATGGAGCTTTCAAACGGAAGTCTGTACTTCCCACAGATAGGATCTTAATAGGCTACATAGCTGTTAATCACTTGACATATTAATGAGTAATTGCCATTTCAGGCATTAGGGAGAGGCAGCTGCAGGTAGGAGGCTCCTACAATACTCCTCAGCCCTGATCACTGGAGTCCTTGGTACCGCTGGCTAAGAGTAACTCTATTGAAATGCTAGATTCAAGTGAGCCCAGGTCTCCGAAGGCCCGGCTTGAACTGCCCGTAAGGGGTTTGTGTTCATTTGGCAATTTGTTTTTATAACTACTGTAACTTTGATCAATGCTGCTCTCATATTCTATTTCCTGAAGGTATTTTCTATATTATTACTCTTTCTCATTTTTATATTCCTCCTCGTAAGTTCCTTTCTTTCCTTGTTATAGGCACACTCAAACCTCCATCCTAAAAAAACAACCACCACCACCCACAAACATTTTTCCTTGACCCCGATTCTCCTTCATACTATTGTTCCTTTGTTCTACATCCCATTACCCTCTCATTCTTCTTGAAAGAGTAGCTTTATCAATTACCATCTATAAATCATTATTTTTCATTCATTTCAGAACCTGTTACCCTCCAGTTTTCTCTTCCATCACTCATTGAATCAAATGTAACCATGATTAACAAGTTTTATTACGGTAACGTCCAATAGCCTTCCTTATGGAGGAAAACGGAAATGGAAACAGAATATAAACTATGTTTATGGAACATCTACTGTAAGCCATCTTTATGCAGTGAATTTTATATATATTTTCTCATCTAAGCTTCATATAGTAACCTTGTGATATTTTATTTATTTATTTATTTATTTATTTTAACATCTTTATTGGAGCATAACTGCTTTACAATGTTGTGTTAGTTTCTGCTGTATAACAAAGTGAATCTGCTATATATATACATATATCCCCATATCCCCTCCTTCTTGTGTCTCCCTACCACCCTCCCTATCCCACCCCTCTAGGTGGTCACTAAGCACCGATCTAATCTCCCTGTGCTATGCAGGTGCTTCCCACTAGCTATCTATTTTACATTTGGTACTGTATATATGTCAATGCTACTCTCTCACTTCATCCCAGCTTACCCTTCCCCCTCCCTGTGTCCTCAAGTCCATTCTCTAGGTCTGCGTCTTTATTCCTGTCCTGCCCTTAGGTTCATCAGAACCATTTCTTTTTGTTTTTAAATTCCATATATATGTGTTAGTATATGGTATTAGTTTTTCTCTTTCCGAATTACTTCACTCTGTATGACAGACTCTAGGTCCATCCACCTCACTACAAATAGTTCAATTCCATTTCTTTTTATGGCTGAGTGATATTCCATTGTATATATGTGCCACATCTTCTTTATCCATTCGTCTGTCAATGGGCATTTAGGTTGCTTCCATGTCCTGGCTATTGTAAATAGGGCTGCAATGAACATTTTGGTACATGACTCTTTTTGAATTATGGTTTTCTCAGGGTATATGCCCAGTAGTGGGATTGCTGGGTCATATGGTAGTTCTATTTTTAATTTTTTAAGGAACTTCCATACTGTTCTCCATAGTGGCTGTATCAATTTACATTCCCACTAGTAGTGCAACAGGGTTCCCTTTTCTCCACACCCTCTCCAGCACTTATTGTTTGTAGATTTTTTGATGATGGCCATTCTGACTGGTGTGAGGTGATACCTCATTGTAGTTTTGATTTGCATTTCTCTTATGATTAGTGATGTTGAGCATCCTTTCATGTGTTTGTTGCCAATCTGTATATATTCTTTGGAGAAATGTCTATTTAGGTCTTCTGCCCATTTTTGGATTGGGTTGTTTGTTTTTTTGATATTGAGCTGCATGAGCTGCTTGTATATTTTGGAGATTAATCCTTTGTCTGTTGCTTCGTTTGCAAATATTTTCTCCCATTCTGAGGGTTGTCTTTTTGTCTTGTTTATGGTTTCCTTTGCTGTGCAAAAGCTTTTAAGTTTCATTAGGTCCCATTTGTTTATTTTGTTTTTATTTCCATTTCTCTAGCAGGTGGGTCAAAAAGGATCTTGCTGTGACTTATGTCATAGAGGGTTCTGCCTATGTTTTCCTCTAAGAGTTTTAGAGTGTCTGGTCTTACATTTAGGTCTTTAATCCATTTTGAGTTTATTTTTGTGTATGGTGTTAGGAAGTGTTCTAATTTCATTCTTTTACATGTAGCTGTCCATTTGTCCCAGCACCACTTGTTGAAGAGGCTGTCTTTTCTCCATTGTATATTCTTGCCTCCTTTATCAAAAATAAGGTGACCATATATATGTGGGTTTATCTCTGGGCTTTCTATCTTGTTCCATTGATCTATATTTCTGTTTTTGTGCCAGAAACATACTGCCTCGATTACTGTAGCTTTCAACCATAGTCTGACGTCAGGGACCCTGATTCCTCCAGCTCCGTTTTTCTTTCTCAAGATTGCTTTGCCGATTTGGGGTCTTTTGTGTTTCCATACAAATCGTGAAATTTTTTGTTCTAGTTCTGTGAAAAATGCCATTGGTAGTTTGATAGGGATTGCATTGAATCTGTAGTTTGCTTTGGGTAGTATAGTCATTTTCACAGTGTTGATTCTTCCAATCCAAGAACATGGTATATCTCTCCATCTGTTTGTATTGTCCTTAACTACTTTCATCAGTGTCTTATAGTTTTCTGCATACAGGCCTTTGGTCTCCTTAGGTAGGTTTATCCCTAGGTATTTTCTTCTTATTGTTGCAATGGTAAATAGGAGTGTTTCCTTAATTTCTCTTTCAGATTTTTCATCATTAGTATATAGGAATGCAAGAGATTTCTGTGCATTAATTTTGTATCCTGCTACTTTACCAAATTCATTGATTAGCTCTAGGAGTTTTCTGGTAGTATCTTTAGGATTCTCTATGTATAGTATCATGTCATCTGCAAACAGTGACAGCTTTACTTCTTCTTTTCCAATTTGGATTCCTTTTATTTCTTTTTTTTCTGTGATTGCTGTGGCTAAAACTTCCAAAACTCTGTTGAATAATAGTGGTGAGAGTGGACAACCTTGTCTTGTTCCTGATCTTAGAGGAAATGGTTTCAGTTTTTCACCACTGAGAACGATGTTGGCTGTGGGTTTGTCATATATGGCCTTTATTATGTTGAGGTAGTTCCTCTATACCTACTTTCTGGAGAGTTTTTATCATAAATGAGTGTTGAATTTTGTCAAAAGCTTTTTCTACATCTATTCAGATGACCATATGGTTTTTCTCCTTCAGTTTGTTAATATGGTTTATCACATTGATTGATTTGCGTATATTGAAGAATCCTTGCATTCCTGGAATAAACCCCACTTGATCATGGTGTATGATCCTTTTAATGTGCTGTTGGATTCTGTTTGCTAGTATTTTGCTGAGGATTTTTGCATCTATATTCATCAGTGATATTGGCCTGTAGTTTTCTTTCTTTGTGACATCTTTGTCTGGTTTTAGTATCAGGGTGATGGTGGCCTTGTAGAATGCATTTGGGAGTGTTCCTCCCTCTGCTATATTTTGGAAGAGTTTGAGAAGGATAGGTGTCAGCTCTTCTCTAAATGTCTGATAGAATTCACCTGTGAAGCCATCTGGTCCTGGGCTTTGGTTTGCTGGAAGATTTTTAATCACAGTTTCAATTTCAGTGCTTGTGACTGGTCTGTTCATATTTTCTATTTCTTTCTGGTTCAGTCTCGGCAGGTTGTGCTTTTCTAAGAATTTGTCCATTTCTTCCAGGTTGTCCAATTTATTGGCATAGAGTTGCTTGTAGTAATCTCTCATGAGCCATTGTATTTCTACAGTGTCAGTTGTTACTTCTCCTTTTTACATTTCTAATTCTGTTGATTTGAGTCTTCTCCCTTTTTTTCCTGGTGAGTCTGGCTAAAGGTTTATCAATTTTGTATATCTTCTCCAAGAGCCAGGTTTTAGTTTTATTGATCTTTGCTATTGTTTCCTTCATTTCTTTTTCATTTATTTCTGATCTGATCTTTATGATCTCTTTCCTTCTGCTAACTTTGGGGTTTTTTTGTTCCTCTTTCTCTAATTGCTTTAGGTGTAAGGTTAGGTTGTTTATTTGAGATTTTTCTTGTTTCTTAACGTAGGATTGTATTGCTGTAAACTTCCCTCTTAGAACTGCTTTTGCTGCATCCCACAGGTTTTGGGTCATCGTGTTTTCATTGTCATTTGTTTCTAGGTATTTTTAGATTTCCTTTTTGATTTCTTCAGTGATGTCTTGGCTATTTAGTAGCATATTGTTTAGCCTCCAAGTGTTTGTATTTTTTACAGATTTTTTCCTGTAATTGATATCTAGTCTCATAGCGTTTTGGTCAGAAAAGATACCTGATACGATTTCAGTTTTCTTAAATTTACCAAGACTTAATTTGTGACCCAAGATATGATCTATCCTGCAGAATGTTCCATGAGCACTTGAGAAGAAAGCATATTCTGTTGTTTTTGGATGGAATGTCCTATAAATATCAATTAAGTCCATCTTGTCTAATGTGTCATTTAAAGCTTGTGTTTCCTTATTTATTTTCATTTCAGATGATCTGTCCATTGGTGAAAGTGGGGTGTTAAATTCCCCTGCTATGACTGTTTTACTGTCAATTTCCCCTTTTATGGCTGCTAGCATTTGCCTTATGTATTGAGGTGCTCCTATGTTGGGTGCATAAATATTTACAACTGTTATATCTTTTTCTTGGATTGATCCCTTGATCATTATGTAGTGTCCTTCTTTGTCTCTTGTAATAGTCTTTATTTTAAAGTCTATTTTATCTGATTTGAGAATTGCTACTCCAGCTTTCTTTTGATTTCCATTTGCATGGCATATCTTTTTCCATCCCCTCAGTTTCAGTCTGTATGTGTTCCTAGGTCTGAAGTGGGTCTCTTGTAGACAGCATATATACGGGTCTTGTTTTTGTATCCATTCAGCCAGTCTGTGTCTTTTGGTTGGAGCATTAAATCCATTTACATTTAAGGTAATTATCAATATGTATGTTCCTATTACCATTTTCTTAATTGTTTTGTATTTGTTATTGTAGGTCTTTTCCTTGTCTTGTGTTTCCTGCCTAGAGAAGTTCCTTTAGCATTTGTTGTAAAGCTGGTTTGGTGGTGCTGAATTCTCTTAACTTTTGCTTGTCTGTAAATGTTTTAATTTCCCTATCATATCTGAATGACATCCTTGCTGGGTAGAGAAATCTTAGTTGTAGGTTTTTCCCTTTCATCACTTTAAATATGTCCTGCCCCTCCCTTCTGGCTTGCCAAGTTTCTGCTGAAAGATCAGCTGTTAAACTTATGGGGATTCCCTTTTATGTTATTTGTTGTTTTTCCTTGCTGCTTTCAGTATTTTTTCTTTGTATTTAATTTTTGATAGTTTGATTAATATGTGTCTTGGCATGTTTCTCCTTGGATTTATCCTGTATGGACTCTCTGTGCTTCCTGGACTTGATTGACTCTTTCCTTTCCCATGTTAGGGAAGTTTTCAACTATGTCTTCTAATCTTTTCTCAGACCCTTTCTTTTTCTCTTCTTCTTCTGGGACCCCTATAATTCGAATGTTGGTGTGTTTAATGTTGTCCTAGAGGTCTCTGAGACTGTCCTCATTTCTTTTCATTCATTTTTCTTTATTCTGCTCTGCAGTATTTATTTCCACTATTTTATCTTGCACGCCACTTATCAGTTATTCTGCTATTGATTCCTTCTAGAGAATTTTAATTTCATTTATTGTGTTGTTCGTCATTGTTTGTTTGCTATTTAATTCTTCTAGGTCCTTGTTAAATGTTTCTTGTATATTCTCCATTCTATTTCCAAGATTTTGGATAATCTTTACTATCATTACTCTGAATTCTTTTTCAGGTAGACTGCCTATTTCCTCCTCATTTGTTTGGTCTGGTGGGTTTTTACTTTGCTCTCTCATCTGCTGCATATTTCTCTGTCTTCTCATTTTTTTTTTTTTTTTAATTTTATAGCTACTTTATTTATTTATTTATTTATTTTTGGCTGTGTTGGGTCTTCGGTTCGTGCGAGGGCTTTCTCTAGTTGCGGCAAGTGGGGGCCACTCTTCATCGCGGTGTGGGGACCGCTCTTCATCGCGGTGCGCGGGCCTTTCACTATTGCGGCCCCTCCCATTGCGGGGCACAGGCTCCAGACGCGCAGGCTCAGTAGTTGTGGCTCACGGGCCCAGCTGCTCCGTGGCATGTGGGATCTTCCCAGACCAGGGCTCGAACCCGTGTCCCCTGCATTAGCAGGCAGATTCTCAACCACTGCGCCACCAGGGAAGCCCTTCTCATTTTTTTTAACTTACTGTGTTTGGAGTCTCTTTTTCGCAGGCTGCAGGTTCGTAGTTCCTGTTGTTTTTGTTGTCTGCCCCCAGTGGGTGAGGTTGTTTCAGTGGCTTTGGTAGGCTTCTTGGTAGAGGGCACTTGTGCCTGTGTTTTGGTGGGTGGGGCTGGATCTTGTCTTTCTGGTGGGCAGGGCCATGTCCGGTTGTGTGTTTTGGCATGTCTGTGAACTTAGTATGATTTTAGGCAGCCTCTCTGCTAATGGGTGGGGTTGTGTTCCTGTCTTGCTAGTTGTTTGGCATGGGACGTACAGCACTGGAGCTTGCTGGCCATTGGGTGGAGCTGGGTCTTAGCATTGAGATGGAGATCTCTGGGAGGGCTCTTGCCAATTGATATTACCTGGGGCCAGGAGGTCTCTGGTGGTCCAGTGTCCTGAACTCGGCCCTCCAACATTAGAGACTCAGGCCTGACACCAGGCCAGAGCACCAAGACCCTGTCAGCACATAGCTCAGAAGAAAAGAGAGAAAAAAGAAAGAAAAAAAATTTTTTTAATAAAATTTAAAAAAATTTTAAATTATTTAAATAAAAAAGTAATAAAAAAAGAAGAGAGCAAGCAAACAAATAAACAAATCCACCAATGATAACAAGCACAAAAAGCTAAACTAAGATAAACATAAAAATCAGAAGCAAATCAGTTGCAGACAGCAAACCCCAAGTCTACAGTTGCTCCCAAAGTCCACCGCCTCAATTTTGGGACTATTTGTTGTCTATTCAGGTACTGCAGAGATGCAGGGTACATCAACTTGATTGTGGAGATTTAATCTGCTGCTCCTGAGGCTGCTGGGAGAGATTTCCCTTTCTCTTCTTTGTTCGCACAGCTCCCGGGGTTCAGCTTTGATTTTGGCCCCACCTCTGTGTGTAGGTCACCCTCAGGCATCTGTTTCCTGCCCAGACAGGATGGGGTTAAAGCAGCAGCTAATTAGGGTGCTTTGACTCACTCAGGCCGGGGGGAGGGAGGCATACGGTAGTCACAATTGGAATGCGGGGCGAGCCTGCAGAGGCAGAGGCCGGTGTGACGTTGCAACAGCCTGAGTGTTCTCTTGGGGAGCTTGTCCCTGGATCTTGGGACCCTGGCAGTGGCGGGCTGCACAGGCTCCTGGGGGGGGAGGTGTGGGTAGTGACCTGTGCTTGCACACAGGATTCCTGGTGACAGCAGAAGCAGCATTCGCGTTGTTCATGCCCGTCTCTGGTGTCCACGCTGATAGCCACGGCTCACGCCCATCTCTGGAGCTCATTTAGGCAGTGCACTGAATCCCCTCTCCTCGTGCACCCCGAAACAATGGTCTCTTGCCTCTTTGGCAGTTCCAGACTTTTTCCCGGACTCCCTCCCAGCTAGCTGTGGTGCACTAGCCTCCTTCAGGCTGTGTTCACACAGCCAACCCCAGTCCTCTCCCTGGGATCCGACCGAAGCCCGAGCCTCAGCTCCCAGCCCCCGCCCGCCCCAGCGGGTGAGCAGACAAGCCTCTCGGGCTGGTGAGTGCTGCTCGGCACCGATCCTCTGTGCGGGAATCTCTCCGCTTTGCCCTCCGCACCCCTGTGGCTGCACTCTCCTCCATGGCTCCGAAGCTTCCCCCCTCAGCCACCCGCAGTCTCTGCCCGCGAAGGGGCTTCCTAGTGTGTGGAAACCTTTCCTCCTTCACAGCTCCCTCCCACTGGTGCGGGTCCCATCCCTATTCTTTTGTCTCTGATTTTTCTTTTTTCTTTTCCCTACCCAGGTACGTGGGGATTTTCTTGCCTTTTGGGAAGTCTGAGGTCTTCTGCCAGCGTTCAGTAGGTGTTCTCTAGGAGTTGTTCCACATATAGATGTATTTTTGATGTATTTGTGGGGAGGAAGTTGATCTCCACCTCTTACTCCTCCGCCATCTTGAACGTCCCCCCACCTTGTGATATTTTAAATCATCATCATTATTATAATTTAAAACTTAGGGAACAGGTTCAGAGCCTTTAATAAAAATTAAGTAGAAATCTGATCCAAACCCAGTTCTATCTGATTCAAAATCCCATCTTCTTTCATTACACAAGGAAAGAAAGGAAGAGAGGGAAGAAGGGAGAGAAATCAGGAAGAATGGAAAGAAAAGATGAGAAAAGGACTGAAGGCAAGTAAGGGCGTAAAGATTTGAATTCAGGAAAGTTTCTCTGCAACAAGCAAGAGAGTCAAATTGACCATTCCATTAATTTCGTTGCTCCTACTGTGTTTTAATTTTATTGTACAGGAATACCTTAATATAGGCCTAAACACAGATCATAGAAATAGGGGGGAGAAAAATCAGCATTGGTAACAAAAATGTAGTATACTTAATGGGAAGACCTCTGATTCTCTGTTCAATTATGTTTTCTACTGAAATGAAGGCGACATTTAGGGTATCTACTTGCTAATACTGCCACCTTGCTCAACTTTCTGAGGTTTTCGCTAATGCCCAAGAAACTAGAATATAGAGCTGATAGTGAAGGAATTTACTGATCCATGTGTGCTATTTAAATTTTCTTGAAATTATTCAAATTTCCCTGGCCTAGAAATCAGGGCAGAATCTCAGGACAGATGGCTTGGTAATGAGTTTTTCACCTCTTTCAGCTGCCAAGCAATTTGGAAATTGCACGAGGCCAGGCTCTGTCAGTGCAGTTCGGCACTTCAACTTGAAGACTAGTCTGACACCAGGAAATTGTCATCATCAGCTAATGCTTAGCAAGTGTGGCATGCCAAGTGTCATGAAAATGGAAAGAAAAAAAATGCTCTGTTCTGATTATAACTTCCTCACAAGTTTGGGATACAACTGATTTCTCTGTCGAGCTAGAATTTCAACTTCTATCTCCAGTCCAGGCACCCTTCTTAGTTTTGTCCCCATGTATTTATCTATTGGACATTTTTACTTGGATATCATGCAGATACCTCAAAGTGCCTACGCTCAAAACTGAGTTCTTGACATTACCCAAGAAAACCCTTCTTGCTCCAGTGTTTCCTATTTTAATAAGTATTAATATCATCCAACCATCTAATGGTTCAGACCTGAAATCTCTCTTGATTAATCCCCTCCCTCCCTGCACCATATCCATCCAATCACCAAGACCTGTTGGTTCTACTTCTTAAACATTTCCTGAATCTGTCCACTTCTCTCCATCCCCATCCCCATCATTAACTTTAGGTCACCATCAAATTTGACCCATACTCGGGTGTAGATCCCTCACTGAAGGTCATTAGCTTTTCCTATTCTGCCCAATCCATTTTCTCTATGGAGCTGGAGTGGTACTATACATCACATCATGCCATTCTCCTGCTGGAAACCGTTCCATGCTTTCCACTGGTTGGGAAATGAAGTCTGAACGTCTCAGCATAACCTAGAAGGCTCTTATCCACCTCTTCAGCATCATTTCTTACCAGTTAGTCATTTAGTTAGGAAATATTTATTGTGTTCCAGACCTTGTTTAGGCCCTGGAAATATGGTAGAAACTTACATACTATTGGGAGCACACAGACAATAAGCCTGGAAACAAATAAATGAATAATGATTTTAAGTACTGACAAATATTCACCAGGGAGATATTTGTGGGACCTGCCTCTAGTAAGCTTTTCCCTATTCCATCTAAACTAACTTACATGTTTCTGACACGTGCTCCCCTATAAGCATATGTTAAAATTGTTATAATTTAGCACCCTTTATTTCTTGCTTATCTATCTTCTATGCTGGATCATTACAGATTTGGCAAGAGCAAAGATTCTTTTTAGATATTACTATCTGATCCCAGTGCTTAGCTTTTGCCTGGCATATGTCAGGTGTCTAATAAATATCTGTGAAATAAATGAATGTTACTTCCTTAGTATGAATTGATTGATAAGTTCTTATCTGGGTGAAAATAAAAAATATATGGTGAAATTAAAAATTGGATGAAATTTAAAAATATAGGCCTTCTGAAATTTGTAACTTTTCAGATATTGTAGGCTTACATGAACTATGTTGAACTTCCCAATATAGAAATTGATTAAACTTATTCACTCCAAATCACTAAATCCTTGCAGATAATAAAATTCTATGCATTACTGATTTCTTAGCTTTTCTCATTTGCTGAGAAAACCAAATTGAGAAAGATCTTTGGAGAACTGCGAGATGAAAAAAATATGGTCTGTAATTAAAACACTGCAAGGAAGAAACATAGATGGCTTCAGTGGTTGTATTAGCAAAGAAACAAGAAAGCGAGTTGGGATGATCATTTTAGGTGTCGCTATGTTAATAACGTCAGTTTGTTCAGTACATTTATCTTTCCAAGATTTATACCTATTAATCTGTTTTATCAAATTTTAGGTTTTTGCAAGGAGTAGTAGAACGGTGTTATACCCTTCTAACGGGAAATGCAATGATCACATGATCTTCCATTTTCAGGATCTGTGGAGAACATTTTGTCTACCTCTGCTCACCACAAAGCAAGAAAATCACAACAAATATCAGCTTGAATAAAGGTTTGGATTAGCTTTTATATGCTTTTTAAAAAAATAGTTTGTCCCACCCTTAAAACAAAGTATTTGGTTACTAATTTTTACGGTTTTATCCTGCTATGGGTGAAAGAAACTTCTGGGAGACTTTGAGTGCCAGTCCTTTATTATTTTCTTCTTAAATATTTTCTTACAACATCCTGTAGTTTTTCTGTGGTGGTTTAGAGTGTGTATCAGAGTTTCTGTTAGAAACATTAGCTTTCAAAAAAAAAAAATCTTGGCACACAATCTCCAAGAATATTTGTCTTATCAAATTATTTTAAAGATGAATACTGCTTTTTCAATCACCACCATTCCTCACCAAGCTCATTGCTTGCAAATATTCCATTATATATACCTATGGTTGGAAATCAGTTACTGGGTTCCCAAATGGAAATAGTTGCAGACAGAATGCAACTAGACAATATTGTGGAAAAACCATGGGCTTTGGAGTTAAAAACCACTAGGCCAGTGGTGTGTGATGCACATCACCCCCTTTTCATCTCTCCTCAATTCCTTATCTAAAATTTACCTCTTGAGTCCCTCAGTTCCAAACCAGTCAAGGACTTGGTTTTGGTTTCTTTGCTACTGCTGGTTTAGCCAGCTTACTGTCTTTGTAGAAACTCTTACTTCTATACAAACTCAAGTATGTAAACCCTTACTGCAAATAGAAAACCTTCCACATATTTCTCAACAACTACAATGTACCCTACACTTTTCTGTACTTTCCTTTAATCTTAGGTAGCTGTTCTCCCATTCCGTAGCTTAAAACGTGAGTGAAATATGGACTAGTAAGAAGAACCTGGCCTGGAGAAATATCTAGCTAAGGAATTCTGCAAACCTATGTGGTAGCCGGGCTTTTCAGACAAAGACTCTGACGTCCCAATTGTTTAAAAAAAAGAAAAAAGTACAAAGATCACAATTACCAGTGGCAACATGGAAAAACCCATAGAGCGTGCCACTGGCAAAACTCCTCAGAGAGTTGGTTTCCCAAATATGGAAAATGTAAAACAAAACCTTCTTTATTTATGAAAACTATTTGAATTTCTAATTCTTTAGGCCTTACAGGTTTATTATGAAAACCAAATTCAGTTCCCCTAAGGGGTGAGAAAGAACCACTTCCTATTGCATCAAGTTATAGAATAGCACATTTTTAAAGCTCCATCATTTGTTTCTGGGGTAGCATTACATTGTCCTCTTCTGGGTTACGTAAGTCTGCCTTGACCTTTCAAGCACAGAAACATTTTACCCTTGACACAGTTTGGAATTTGGAACTGCCTGTGAAAACACGAATAGCTTCATTTTTCCATTTGAAAAGTCCCTAAACACAAATTGATAAATTCTCAAAGAACTTCAGTGCAGAGTTTTCAGACTAGCACTTCAACTACTAAGACCTATAGTCAAAGTGTTTGAATTGCCAGAAAAAACACAGCTGTTAGTCTATATCTCAGGCAATCTGTACACCATCTTTTAGGTAGGAGAGATTACAAAATGGGCCAAAGGTTAGATGCAAGTCTTAGAAGAATAAAAAATCAGTACTGGGAGGGCACCTACCCAAAGTGCCAAATATTAGCACTAACTTGGAATATCAGAAGTTTTAAATTACTACCCCCCAAAAAAGTCACAGGCATCCATCAGCCAAAAGTTTTCTCCCAACCTGCAATTCTACTCTTGATAAATGCTCTTGTGTTTTGTTTTCCCTACGATTTAAAGGGTTGTGATGGCCTAGAAACTGGCCACCTGGGATAATTTCATGGCCTTGTGGATGCAGAGTAGTGTCTCATGAGGTCAGGGCGGCTGTGACAGAGACAGTCTCTGACATTTTCATAAACTAAATTGAATTCTTGGCACACTCTGAACTTAGATAGCATGAGTTTCCAGCCCTGCTCCTCCTTAGCTATATCAATTCTGCTTTAATTTCTGCCCTGATAATGTGATAAAATAAAGTGGGCCATTTTTTAGTCGAACTTCAATAATGATCTGAAGTACAACAAACTGCTCAAGTAATAAAGGAGTTTGTTTCTTAAAATGCAAAAAGCATCTTTGGCTTTTCTCAGTGTCTTTTATTATTAGAGTATATGTTCATATGTCTAAGCCCAACCCCCCAACGGGTTAGTTCAGATTTTGACGGTCCGGCTGCTATAGAGATAAGATAAGCTTTGGGCTACGTGTAATTTCCTACGCTCACACTCTAACTCCTGTCTTTTCTCACCACTGGTGCAACTCCCCAGTGTGTTAGGATATTCTCATGAGAAACCCTGTCCTAGATATTCTGGGATCTGCTAAACAAAACCAGTTGGTTGCTCATATTCTTTCACTTCAATAAACATTTCCTGAGTCTATATATCTACCTTATGTCAGCCTATATGATGTTTTGATTAATCCTCACATAATCCCTATTTTGCAAATGAAAAAAATGAGTGCAGAGAGTTTAAGTAACTTGGCCAAGGATACACAACAAATAAGTGGCATGCCAAGATGTCAATTCATGCTCTCTGGAACTATTTTTAGATACCATTAATCACTTTGAGATCCCTTAAGCTGACACAATAGTAGCATATATCACAATGGAAGCCATGTGTCTCCAGAGCCCCTGGGACTAGTAACGGGTTCAGTGAGTTCCCAATTATGGCCCAGGGAGTGCGTTCAAGGACCTGATTTGCATTTTCTCCCTGACATTGGGTTTTGTGGCTGCTGAAGATGTAAAAATTTGATCAACAATATACCAAACTGGTATTTCCATTTCAGAAAACTTATACAGCTTGTAATCAATATTAATTACATCAAATATCAAAGTCCTATTATTCCATAGGCCTCAAGAGAATTATAAGCAGCACCTAAACATACACATTTCCTAATTTAGAATTTAATGAACTCCCTCCTAGCTTCTTGTTACTGGCTACTTTATTAAATGTAATGAATGGCTTCTCTTAGGCAGCTCCTTTTTGCAGGATGCAGGTACACTGAGACTCTCTCCTTCTGGCAGCTGTAGCTGTGATTTTAATTGGATTGATGCCACTGTGATCCAAACTTCAGGATCTCCCAATGGAAATCACAGAACTGTTTGAGTAGGGGGAAACCTTAGAAATCAACTAGTCCCAAAGTCTCAAACTGACAGCCCCCAGGCCACAGATGGCCTCGTTGTTTGTTCATCACAGTGATGACCCTAGTTGAATTCTTATAATTTTTTGAATTGGTTGCCAAAATTTTCAAGCAAGTGTATTTCAAATAAAAATCTAAATGTTAGGCTTCTCTTGAAAAATTGGAATATTAGGCAGCACTGGGCCTGCATTCCTGCACAGAAGCCAGCAGCCCCAGTGGATAGCAGGTGCTTCTGCAGATGGGGGCTGATGTCTCCAGTGTGACTCCATTGGGGCATTCCCTGATGGGCTGGCAGTGTTGGAGTCAATGGTCTGTTGACGTTAATCATTGTTTTTGTGTTATTATCTTCATGTAGTACAGTTAAGAAGAAAGAAAATATTTCTGTCTTTGTCAGGAATGGGAAAACAAAATATAATCTGAAGGGGTACTGTGTTTAAAAAGAAAGAAGAAAGCAAGTGTCTTTGTGGAAGAGAAGAATGTGCCTTTTGGTTAATATGCAAATGAAGCATCTCAGCTTCAAGTACATTTATGCTATTTGCTTGGCATTTGAGAGCCACAATGGTAGTCTTATTTTAGCGATCTGAACACAGTGATGGAAAGAAGTTAAATGGCTTCTCCAGGGCTAATATTTTTAGGCCATAACTAGAGTGAAGGTTTCCTTACCTTTTAGTATATTGCTTGCCATGTGGGAGATATCAAATACTTGAATTAATTTGTGGGCTGAAATCTAAAAAAATTTATCTTAATGTTTTGAAATGTTTTTAGAAAAAGAAGGTGAATTAAGACATGATATTAAAGAAATTTATATAAATTTAAAATGGGCACACAAACTGGAGGGTGTAAATTTCATTCTGTGTGGACTTTGGAGTTAGCTAAATCTTTCCTCTTATCAGGTACTTAACCAAGAGAGCCTTTTACCATCTTCTGTGTCTGTCAATATTATGACATAGTATGAGTGTGTTTCATGTTTGGTAATTGCAATCATTGTTTCTTTTGTTGTGGTCATCCATGTACAATGCTTGGTGTCAGTCTATTTATCTCTTGTAAAAATAAAATACAGTGTGTGTGTGTGTGTGTGAAAAAAAGAAAAAAGAAAAAGGTTTCTCTCTCTCTCTCTCTCTCTCTCTCTCTCTCTCACACACACACACACACACACACACACACAAGCTCAGAAAAATAGCCTGCAAAATTTATATTTAATCATTCATAGTTTTCAGTGTCACATTCTTTTTTGTCTTTTTCCTCTATTACTATAAGATTTAAATAGCTCTTTGGTTAAATTAAATGTTTCCCTCCTACCCATAAACACTAACAGAGAGTCTCAGGAAAAATTGAAAAATAAAGACATAGAAAAGAGAGGCCTGTTTTCACACCTTAATTTTTTTCAATCCAAATTAATCACAGGGGTCAGCTCTTCAGGGCACAACTATCTTGAGAAGATAAGGGTCCATTCCTTACCTTCTGAAACCACCCAAGAAATCAATCCAGACACTTTTCAAGGTCCTCCAGACACAGTTGTTCTCCATCTTAAAGGGAGGTAAGGAAGTTTCTATACATGCCAAGTTTCTAGAACCTGAGTGTACCCTCTTAATATTTCACACTATCTCCCAAATTTTTTATTGATTTCTGTGATTAGTATGATTTTCTTTCAGAGGAAGAGATTCCAAAATGACAACCATGCTTAGAAATCACTCACAACCTTTCTTCATTGCCAGAAAGGTGTTTCTCGTGTTTACCCTAGACACTGCATGAGTACCTTTACAATCATTGCCTCTGTTTAGTCATGTTAAACAGAAAACAGCTGATCACCATCCTCAAAAGAAAATTATTTTTTCCCCTCTAATTAGTCTCACCTCAATCTTCTTTTCTGTCATTTAATAATTGTGGATTTTTAAAAAGTGGTTCAAAGATAAGGCCTGTGTGATGTCAATGATCCCAAAGGAGGGTTAAAAGGTGGTCGAGGATCCTGGTGCTGCATTATCCCAGCATATCTGGAGGTCCCAGACCCTTGGGTTCTCCTGAGCAAACACCACAGATTTGGTCCACTCCTGGTGGAAAGGCCCAAAGGCATCAGTAACCTTGACGGGGAGATATATACCTCAAGATGCCAGCATTTGTTCTTGAGGCAGCACATCATGGCAGGAAGGGCACAGAAGGTGGACCATCCACCCTGGCCTTCATTCCTCCTCTACTACTTGTTTAAGTTTAATCAAATTACTTCCCTTCTCTCAACCTCTCTTTCCTAGTATGAATCATGGGGAAATAATGATAATAGTAATACCTACTGTCTTAGGTCCGTTCCTGGGGAAATAGACTCTGAGATGGGGATTTGCAGGCAGGGGGTTTACTGTGGACACATCTGTGGGAGAGTGAAGGAAACAGGACTGGACAGAGGGCGGTGTTGACCTACAGCTCAGTCACAACAAACACCTCAGCTGATGGCACAAGGAGCCGAGGAGCTAAGATGGCCCTTCAGGGTCACCCACCTAGCATCAGTCAGTCAGGGAAGGAAGCATGACCATGTGTGATGTGGCTCTCTTCAGCAGAGGGCAATTCCCGAAGAGTAACACAAGCCCCCAGCACTGCTGGGACACAGGGAAATGAGAGCATCAGTTCTACAGGGGAGATCAGGACAGGATGCCGTGCACCCACGCCACGTGCCTTGTGCGGTTCTGTGGGGCTTACATAAGAAGCTCCATTAACAGCATTTCATGCAGTGACTGGCACACAGTTTGCTATAAATATTATTCAGTAGACACTTCTAAAGAATTCACTATTTGAAGATACTAGAAGAGACACTGAGGATGCTTAGGAAAGTATAAAAATAAATAATGAACAGACTCTGCCCTGAAAAGATCACAGTTGAATGGTGTAAGACCTGAACTAGAAGCTATAGAGAGTCTAACCCTCCTGATCATTGCATACTCCTTTGTAATATCCTTCGATGACCAAATGGATACCAAATACTCTCTATAGTGTATTCCTGATCTTAAGCATCTTGTGGTTTCATTGGAGAACCAAGACTTACATGCACGGAGAAACCCAATAACAGCATGCTGTACAATTAAGTGTCAAAATGTGTGGCAGGGACGCTAACTGGTGAGGCAGGTCAAGCTTGGAGAGATGGGGTGCTGGATTCGTCAGGAGAGATTTATGGAGGAATGGATTTGGCTTAGACATCGTCACATGCCTAGACATTGGACGGATGGAGGGAATGAGGGAACTCCAGACTGAAGAAGAGAATGAATGAAGGGTTTGGCCATGTCTGTGTGTGGTGAGGAAGGCAGCTGGACAGCAATGGAGATTTTATATTGACACATGCTACTAAACAGACCTCTACTAATCAGTGGAATTGGACTACTTCTGTGACAAATTGTGGCATTTATGCCTAATCCTACAAGCACTCTAGGAGTTTTGAGTAACATGGATGAAACTTGGTAACAGAAAGATTGATATGTTGGTACTGAATAAGATGAGCTATACAAGGAAACCAATATTATGGGGAACCTCCCAGGTAGTTTTTTCAGTCTCTTCTACTGTTTTTGGTAAGTAATCCAGGGGACAGATATTGAAGCTGAGACTAGAGGCTAGAATTGGACACCCAGATATCAGATGCTTTGTGGGGAGATTTTAGCAGAAAGGTAGTTTATACAGAGGAAAAAGCATAGGCTTTGGATCCAGACTTACAGTGTAGGAGTTCAAATCATGATTCCACAATTTATATGACGTATAACCTTGGACAAGCTTCATAACCACCCCGCACCTTTATGTTTCCATCTGCAAAATGAAGCCAATTGTTCCCACCTTACCGTGTTGTAAGGACAAAATGATAACAGATATAAAATGCATCAAAGTTGCCTGCTAGACTTACAGAAGATATTCAATAAATGCTATTATTATTGTTGTCAATATTATTATTACACCCATGCCAGGAGTCTTTCTTCTCTCTCTTCCTTAAACTTATATTTTGGATTTGTCTCTGGTTGTCTGGGAATTCATAGTGCTTAAAATAAAATGTAGCACTTAAATTCCACTCTTAAGGTCTTTTAAGATCCATCATCCTTTCTCTTGAGTGTTGGAAGGAGCAAGGCTGAAGTTAACTGGTACCTTCTGTTGGTAGATGGAAGTGCCTTGATGAGAGGTTACTGGTAGGAGGCACCACCCTTTAAATTTCAACTCCATACTAATTATTCCACCTTGAGAGCATTTATTTTTGCAAGTCTTGAAGTATTTTCTAGAGCAGCCTATTAAACTGTCAACATCTCCGATGGAAGGTCCCGCTAGATATCTCTGTTCAGACAGGTCCCTCTTTTCCATCTCGCCATCACCTTGCCCTGGAAAGGGGTAGAGCCTGGTGGTCAGGAGCAGACCAGCAGGTCAGGAGCTGTGCCTATTAAAATTAAGTAAAATTAAAAATTCATTTTCTCAGTGGCAAACAGCCACATTTCAAATGCTCAATAGCCACATGTGGCTAGTGGCTGCTGTATTGGACAGCACAGATTATAGAACATTTTGATCATCACAGAAACTTCTTTTGGACCTTGCTGTTCTAGAGCCAAACCGACTGGATTTAAATGATGTCTAACACTTATTGTCTGTGTGACTTTACCCAGGTAATTTAAGCTTTCTGTGCCTTGGTTTTATCATCTATAAAATGAGGATATAAGTGTCAACTTTTGGGAGCATTTATGAGAATTAGATGAGTTAATATATATAATATATTTAGAGCAACCCCTAATTATCATCTTGTATTTTCTCAGTAACTGTTAGCAATTACTATTTATCAAAAACCAGAAAAAACAACACCTATTTCAGAAAGAAAACATAGAATGTATAGATGAAGGGTGGGGAGCTCAGAGTAGTTGCCCATTACCTGTGTTCCCAAGGTCCGTATGATACAAAATCATTGTGGGACTCATCATAAGACATTATGATTTTCCATGTCTATGTCTGTTTTCTTTACTAGACTCCATGCCTTGGGAATTCAAGGGCTAGTGTCTTATTCTTTTTCATACCCCTGGCACCTGCCATGGGGCCTTGAGCACACATGACACTCAATAAGTACTTTATTTTCAACATTGTTGAACTAACTTAAGTGCTCAAGAACTGGCAGCCTTCTTATTGATTAATATCTTAGTGGGAATAGTAGGATTGGAGTTTTGCTAATTTCAATATATTTTTAACCAGATAGAGACAATGAACTTACAATTAGGTTTAAGGACAATGGGGAAGAATATTTAAAATCAGGAATGGATGAGAATATCCAGAATGGATGATCACTTCACATGTTGGGGACAAATTGAGAGGAGGGAAAAGAAAGAAAAAAGAGAGGAAATAGAGTTGATAAGTTGTCTGGGAGAAAGTTCAAAGACAAATTTTCCCTTCTTCAACATTTTACCACAGGCATATCCTGAAACCCTAGATATAATTATCTTGGCTGGAATGCCTGGGCTAGAGTAAACAGAAATCTGAGTGTGTCAACAAATTATTTAATTAAGCAGAGTAAGTGGCAATGTGAAAGCAAAATCATAATGTGCAACAGGATAATGTGATTGAAAGCTTCAGCTGTGATGGAATGTAGAGAGAGTAAGACAAGAGAGAAAAACGACACAGTCCTGGGGACCAGACTCTGTACCTGGTTAGCCAATGTGAAAAATGAAACAAGAAATAAGATTTTTTTAATGGAACTCTATTATTCCAGAAAACACTTCTTGAGGATAAATATAAATGTAAAAGCAATTGAGATTAGGCCATCACTTTAGTTGAGCAGGGGTCAGGAGCAGGACGGCGCGTGGCATTAAAAAGTGCCTCAGGATTTGTGCCATCAGCATAAAAGTGGCGGTTACAATTAAAAGCAGAAATGAAATGACTAAGGAGAAGAAAAGCTAGAAATGAACAGATGGCCAGGCAGGCAGCTTGCTAGGCTGCTCAAATTGGGTATATTTTATATTTCATTCCAAGTTCACAAATATTAGGACATTAAAATGCATGAAACATGGTGTGTATCTCATCTCGCCATGTTTTTATTACTAAATTAGAAAGAATTAGGCTGCACGGAATGTATGCAAATGCATCAGTCTAAGCAAATGCTGAGTCAGGGGAGATCAGGAAGGTCAGCTGGGTTTCTCTTTTCCAAAGAAGAGCCTGGTCAATTGTACACTGAGCAGCCTTTGTGGAGCTATTCTTAAAGTGGCCACCTATGTCCAGAAAGACTGTGAAGAAGGTTAGATTGCTGATGACACTTTCTTTAAAGGTGGCGGTGGCCAGGTCTCCTGTTTGTGTTCAGTAGTAGGATTAAATTTAGGGAGTGTGTGGAATGTTGTCTCTATACATGGAAGATGTTTTTTATTGGACTTTAGTATGTCATTTACCCTAAGCAATCATTAATACAAGGTACCTGTGCTATGATCAGTAGACCATGGGTAACACCAGAGTGTCATTATGAGACTGTTTTTCACACATTTTCTGCTGAGTCTGAAGCTTACTTCATGGGTTGACTGAGGCCACATGGTGAGAACAAGGTTTTCGTTGGTTCACAAGTTTATTGATTAAGAAATATGAGTATGTTTAGACTAAGTGACCTCTCTTCAACTTTTTTGTTTGATCTTGGCCCATGTCTAGGGTTCTGTAACCAGATCATGACTCTGATTGTCTAATGGAAAACCTGTCAAGTTTCTTTCTGCATGATTGGGAAACTGCACATGCGTTCTGGGCCACCAGGTTCTCGTCTCTATCTTCAGAATACATAGTGATGCATCCCTGGAAATGAAGAGAAATTTCATCCTCCCCACTTTTCATTTTTACTTGAACCAAGGTAGTACTATATTGATTCAGTCAGTCAGCCATGTAATCTATATATTTTGAGTGCCCACTATGTGCTAGGTACTGAGCCAGGAACTTGGAATAAAAGGGTCTTTGCACTTATGTTTTAAAAAAAGACCAACTTTCTCACAGCCTGTGTTTATTAACTCTGACTCCTTTTGACATAATCTAAATGCAGTGTAGAAAAACATCCAAACCTAACACCTATGGAGGCCGCAGCTGCACATATAAAGAAATACCCAAAAGAGTGCGTGCCATTCCCCTATTTGCAACTCTCACCTGCTCTGAGGTACAGCCTAGAAATTCTGTGTACAGAAAGGGGATGTCTGTAAAAGGCATCATTTGGCTCCCAGGTTGTAGAGTCACTGGCAGAAGAGTATTTCACTTCCTCTGTGCACCGTATTAACAGCTGAAAGGAAAATCACTCTTTGACTAAAAAGAAGGAAACAAAATTGTGTGTAGTGGGCTTCCCTGGTGGCGCAGTGGTTGAGAATCTGCCTGCCAATGCAGGGGACACGGGTTCGAGCCCTGGTCTGGGAAGATCCCACATGCCGCGGAGCAACTAGGCCCGTGAGCCACAACTACTGAGCCTGCGTGTCTGGAGCCTGTGCTCCACAACAAGAGAGGCCGCGATAGTGAGAGGCCCGCGCACCGCGATGAAGAGTGGCCCCCGCTTGCCACAACTATAGAAAGCCCTCGCACAGAAACAAAGACCCAACACAGCCATAAATAAATAAAGATACATGAAATTGCTAAAAAAAAAAAAAAAAAAAAATTGTGTGTGGTCATATATATAATTACATACTTTTATATGTTATACCTAAAGATATAGATGTGTATATAAATTAATATATATTTTTATTATATATGTATAATTTACCTATGTACAAATACAATAGAAAATAACATAAGTTTTTAAACATGGTTAAGGCAGCTTTCATTGTAGGCATGGACTTGAAGAAGTATCATTGTATGTGTGTGTGTGTGTGCACATAGGGGTGCATGGCCCATGTGGGTGTGTTGGGATAGGGATGGAGGCTAGGGGAGGATGGAGATACCATGAGAAGGAAAGCAGAGCACAGAAACACAGAATTCCTTGGCATCTTCCATCATAATTATTGAATGGGTATGGATGGTACAATAATCATGACCAGTAGAGATGGTAATAGAAGGGACAGGATGCAAAAAAATGATTAGAGGATGTCAAGGTGGTACCTTGATTGCAATAGTAACATATACTGCTGCTAATTTAATATGTAATACTATATATGTAATATATTGGCATATATGTACACAGATAATATATGCATAAATTATGCACCAATAGTAAATAGAAATGTCCTTTACATTTCCAATGTTTAGAAACTGAGAGTAAACTTTCTTTAGATGATAGCAGGGTTAAGCCACCTTTATTTATAAATATAAACTATATATCAAAAGTAATTTAAAAATCCACCTGTATGAAATTTGGTATAAAGAATGAGTATATTTTAGGGCTTCCCTGGTGGTGCAGTGGTTGAGAGTCTGCCTGCCAATGCAGGGGACACGGGTTCGAGTCCTGGTCTGGGAAGATCCCACATGCCGCGGAGCAACTAGGCCCGTGAGCCACAACTACTGAGCCTGCGCATCTGGAGCCTGTTCTCCGCAACAAGAGAGGCCGCGATGGTGAGAGGCCCGCGCACCGCGATGAAGAGTGGCCCCCACTTGCCGCAACTAGAGGAAGCCCTCGCACAGAAACGAAGACCCAACACGCCCAAAAATAAATAAATAAATAAAATTTAAAAATTAAAAAAAAAAAAAGAATGAGTATATTTTAAAACTGATGAAATATGTATATCATTTATATCCATACCCAGCTATGATTACATGATTTTTTTAAAGCCAATAATTATTTCAGTATTCATCTAAAATATTCTGATTGAATGAGGAGATAAACAAATCTGCGATTAGGAGATGAAAGGAGCATGTATATGTAAAATCATCAGAGAGTGTACTTGAGAAAATTACACAAATGCTTGAGGAAAATTTATGTAAATATCATTTTTTTAGAAACTTAAATGCAAAAAAGTTCCAAAAGTGGTATATTATGTCATAAATATGTATCATTCTAAAAGTAATGCTGAAGGCATAAAGTATTTCTCTTTGGGATAAACAATATTTAATGAAAATAGGAAAACATTCCCAAAGTAACTTGATTGGAAGTGTTTATTTACATCAGCTACAACTGTTTCACTAAAAAATAAGCATAGATATTTCAGTGGAGAAGATAAGTGATGTATGCTTTTTCTTCCACATAACTGGCTTAAGAGTTAGATATTTCAAAGACAGAAATTGTTTTAACAGCTTAAAAATAAGATTTACAAAGTTGAACAATAGAGTATATTTCCTTTCACTAACTCTGCAGTTACTCTCATTCTCACAGTTGTGGTCTCATAGTCTTAGAACAGAGAGAACAGAAACCATGGACAGAAGCATAGTTAAAAGAGACACTAGGCTTAGAGAATGGCATACCCACTAATGCTATCAACTTGAGATCCACTTCATAAAAATAAATAACTAATACTGAGTGCTCACTATGTGCCAAGTATTGTGAAAGATGGTTTTCATTTATTTTAAAAAGTTAATCCTTCCAAAGCCCTAAGAGATTTACAATTATTGCCCCCATGTTGCAGGTGAAGGAACAAAGACATAGCATGATTTATGTGAACCTGCCCAAGGTTGAGCAACTACAAAATGGCAGAGCAGGATGAAACGTAGAAAACTATACCTTTAACCACTGTTCTGGACAGCCAACCATATTAAACCCAAGTATAATTCTTTTTTTTTTTTTAATTTAATTTTATTTATTTTTTTATACAGCAGGTTCTTATTAGTTATCCATTTTATACATATTAGTGTATATATGTCAATCCCAATCTCCCAGTTCATTACACCACCGCCCCCCGTGGCCACTTTCCCCCCTTGGTGTCCATACGTTTGTTCTCTACATCTCTGTCTCAATTTCTGCCCTGCAAACTGGTTCATCTGTACCATTTTTCTAGGTTCCACATATATGCATTAATATATGACATTTGTTTTTCTCTTTCTGACTTACTTCACTCTGTATGACAGTCTCTAGATCCATCCATGTCTCTACAAATGACCCAATTTCGTTCCTTTTTATGGCTGAGTAATATTTCATTGTATATATGTACCACATCTTCTTTATCCATTCATCTGTCGATGGGCATTTAGGTTGCTTCCATGACCTGGCTATTGTAAATAGTGCTGCAATGAACATTGGGGTGCATGTGTCTTTTTGAATTATAGTTTTCTCTGGGAATATGCTCAGTAGTGGGATTGCTGGGTCATATGATAATTCTATTTTTAGTTTTTTAAGGAACCTCCATACTGTTCTCCATAGTGGCTATATCAATTTACATTCCCACCAACAGTGCAAGAGGGTTCCCTTTTCTCTACACCCTCTCCAGCATTTGTTGTTTGTAGATTTTCAGATGGTGCCCATTCTAACGGGTGTGAAGTGATACCTCATTGTAGTTTTGATTTGCATTTCTCTAATAATTAGTGATGTTGAACAGCTTTTTATGTTCTTCTTGGCCATCTGTATGTCTTCTTTGGAGAAATGCCTATTTAGGTCTTCAGCCCTTTTTTTTTTTTTAATTTTATTTATTTATTTATTTATTTTTGGATGTGTTGGGTCTTAGTTTCTGTGCGAGGGCTTTCTCTAGTTGCGGCAAGCGGGGGCCACTCTTCATCGCGGTGCGCAGGCCTCTCACTATCGCGGCCTCTCTTGTTGTGGAGCACAGGCTCCAGACACGCAGGCTCAGTAGTTGTGGCTCACGGGCCTAGTTGCTCCACGGCATGTGGGATCTTCCCAGACCAGGGCTCGAACCCGTGTCCCCTGCATTGGCAGGCAGATTCTCAACCACTGCGCCACCAGGGAAGCCCGTCTGCCCATTTTTTAATTGGGTTTTTAGTTTTTTTAATACTGAGCTGCCTGAGCAGTTTATATATTTTGGAGATTAATCCTTTGTCCGTTGATTCATTTGTAAATATTTTCTTCCAGTCTGAGGGTTGTCTTTTTGTCTTGTCATGGTTTCCTTTGCTGTGCAAAAGCTTTTAAGTTTCATTAGGTCCCATTTGTTTATTTTTGTTTTTATTTCCATTACTCTAGGAGGTGGGTCAAAAAAAATCTTGCTGTGATTTATTTCAAAGAGTGTTCTTCCTATGTTTTCCTCTAAGAGTCTTATAGTGTCCAGTCTTACATTTAGGTCTTTAATCCATTTTGAGTTTATTTTTGTGTATGGTGTTAGAGAGTGTTCTACTTTCGTTCTTTTACATGTAGCTGTCCAGTTTTCCAAGCACCACTTACTGAAGAGGCTGTCTTTTCTCCATTGTATATCCTTGCCTCCTTTGTCATAGATTAGTTGAGCATAGGTGTGTGGGTTTATCTCTGTGCTTTCTATCTTCTTCCATTGATCTATATGTCTCTTTTTGTGCCAGTACCGTATCATCTTAATTACTTTGGCTTTGTGGTATACTCTGAAGTCAGGGAGTCTGATTCCTCCAGCTCCGTTTTTTTCCCTCAAGACTGCTTTGGCTATTCGGGGTCCTTTGTGTCTCCATATAAATTTTAAGATGTTTTGTTCTAGTTCTGTAAAAAAATGCCATTGGTAATTTAATAGGGATTGCATTGAATCTATAGATTGCTTGGGGTAGTATAGTCATTTTCACAATATTGATTCTTCCAATCCAAGAACATGGTATGTCTCTCCATCTGTTTGTTTCATCTTTAATTTCTTTCATCAGTGTCTTATAGTTTTCTGCATACAGGTCTTTTGTCTCCCTAGGTAGGTTTATTCCTAGGTAATTTATTCTTTTTGTTGCAATGGTAAATGGGAGTGTTTCCTTAATTTCTCCTTCAGATTTTTCATCATTAGTGTATAGGAATGCAAGAGATTTCTGTGCATTAATTTTGTATCCTGCAACTTTACGAAATTAATTGATGAGCTCTAGTAGTTTTCTGGTGGCATCTTTAGGATTCTCTATGTATAGTATCATGTCATCCGCAAACAGTGACAGTTTTACTTCTTCTTTTCCAATTTGAATTCCTTTTATTTCTTTTGCTTCTGTGATTGCTGTGGCTAGGACTTCCAAAACTATGTTGAATAATAGTGGTGAGAGTGGACATCCTTGTCTTGTTCCTGATCTTAGAGGAAATGCTTTCAGTTTTTCACCATTGAGAATGATGTTTGCTGTGGGTTTGTTGTATATGGCCTTTATTATGTTGAAATAGGTTCCCTCTGTGCCCACTTTCTGGAGAGCTTTTATCATAAATGGGTGTTGAATTTTGTCAAAAGCTTTTTCTGCATCTATTGAGATGATCATATGGTTTTTATTCTTCAGTTTTGTAATATGGTGTATTACATTGATTGATTTGCTTATATTGAAGAATCCTTGCATCTCTGGGATAAATCCCACTAGATCATGGTGTATGACCCTTTTAATGTGTTGTTGGATTCTGATTGTTAGTATTTTGTTGAGGATTTTTGCATCTATATTCATCAGTGATATTGGTCTGTAATTTTTTTTTTTTGTAGTATCATTGTCTGATTTTGGTATCCGGGTGACGGTGGCCTCATAGAATGAGTTTGGGAGTGTTCCTTCCTCTGCAATTTTTCGGAAGAGTTTGAGAAGGATGGGTGTTAGCACTTCTCTAAATGTTTGATAGATTTCACCTGTGAAGCCACCTGGTCCTGCACTTCTGCTTGTTGGAAGATTTTTTTTTTAATTAATTAATTTATTTTTGGCTGTGTTGGGTCTTCGTTTCTGTGTGCAGGTTTTCTCTAGTTGCGGCAAGCGGTGGGTACTCTTCATTGCGGTGTGCGGGCTTCTCATTGTCGTGGCCTCTCTTGTTGTGGAGCACAGGCTCTACACTCGCAGGCTCAGTAGTTGTGGCTCACGGGCCTAGTTGCTCCACGGCATGTGGGATCTTCCCAGACCAGGGCTCGAACCCAAGTCCCCTGCATTGGCAGGCAGATTCTTAACCACTGCGCCACCAGGGAAGCCCCTGTTGGAAGATTTTTATTCACAGGTTCAATTTCATTGTTTGTGATTGATCTGTTCATGTTTTCTATTTCTTCTTGGTTCAGTCTTGGAAGATTATACCTTTGTAAGAATTTGTCCATTTCTTCCAGGTTGTCCATTTTATTGGCATAGAGTTGCTTGTACTAGACTCTTAGGATGTTTTGTATTTCTGCGGTGTCTGTTGTAACTTCTCCTTTTTCATTTCTAATTTTATTGATTTGAGTCCTCTCCCTCTTTTTCTTGGTGAGTCTGGTTTATCAATTTTATCAATTTTATCAATTTTGTTTATCTTCTCAAAGAACCAGCTCTTAGTTTTATTGATCTTTGCTATTGTTTTCTTTGTTTCTATTTCATTTATTTCTGCTCTGATCTTTATGATTTCTTTCCTTCCACTAACTTTGGGTTTGGTTTGTTCTTTTTTCTCTAGTTCCTTTAGGTGTAAGATTAGATTGTTTATTTGAGATTTTTCTTGTTTCTTGAGGTAGGCTTCTATTACTATAAACTTCCCTGTTAGAACTGCTTTTGCTGCATCCCATAGGTTTTGGATCATCGTGTTTTCATTGTCATTTGTCTCTAGGTATTTTTTGATTTCCTCTTTGATTTCTTCAGTGACCTCTTGTTTATTTAGTAACGTATTGCTTAGCCTCCAGGTGTGCTTTTACATTTTTTTCCCTGTAATTGATTTCTAATCTCATAGTGTTGTGGTCAGAAAAGATGCTTGATATGATTTCAATTTTCTTAAATTTACTGAGGCTTGATTTGTGACCCAAGATGTGATCTATCCTGGAGAATGTTCCGTGTGCACTTGAGAAGAAAGTGTAATCTGCTGGTTTTAGATGGAATGTCCTATAAATATTAATTAAATCTACCTGGTCTATTGTGTCATTTAAAGCCTGTGTTTCCTTATTAATTTTCTGTTTGGATGATCTGTCCATTGGTGTAAGTTGGGTGTTAAATTCCCCCACTATTATTGTGTTACTGTTGATTTCCTCTTTTATAGCTGTTAGCAGTTGCCTTATGTATTGAGGTGCTCCTATGTTGGCTGCATGTATATTTATAATTGTTATATCTTCTTCCTGGATTGATCCCTTGATCATTATGTAGTGCCCTGCCTTATCTCTTGTAACATTCTTTATTTTAAAGTCTATTTTATCTGATATGAGTATTGCCACTCCAGCTTTCTTTTGATTTCTATTTGCATGGAATATCTTTTTCCATCCCCTCACTTTCAGTCTCTATGTGTCCCTAGGTCTGAAGTGGGTCTCTTGTAGACAGCATATATATGGATCTTGTTTTTGTGTCCATTCAGCTAGCCAGTGTCTTTTGGTTGGAGCATTTAATCCCTTCACGTTTAAGTTAATTATCGATATGTATGTTCCTATGACCATTTTCTTAACTGTTATGGGTTTGTTTTCATAGATCCTTTTCTTGTCTTGTGTTTCCCACTTAGAGAAGTGGGAAGAAGCCTACCTGGCTCTTTGGTCGGGCTAATGGCGGACTCTGGGAGGGCTCACACCAAGGAGTACTTCCCAGAACTTCTGCTGCCAGTGTCCTTGTCCGCACAGTGGGCCACAGCCACCCCCCTCCTCTACAGGAGACCCTCCAACACTAACAGGCAGGTCTGGTTCAGTTTCCTATGGGGTCACTGCTCCTTTCCCTGGGTCCTGATGCACACACTACTTTGTGTGTGCCCTCCAAGAGTGGAGTCTGTTTCCCCTAGTCCTGTCAAAGTCCTGCGATCAAATCCTCCTTGCCTTCAAATTCTGATTCTCTAGGAATTCCTCCTCCCGTTGCCAGACCCCCAGGTTGGGAAGCCTGACGTGCGGCTCAGAACCTTCACTCCAGTGGGTGGACTTCTGTGGTATAAGTGTTCTCCAGTTTGTGAGTCACCCACCGAGCAGTTATGAGATTTGATTTTATTGTGATTACACCCCTCCTACCATCTCATTGTGGCTTCTTTGTCTTTGGATGTGGGGTATCTTTTTTGGTGAGTTCCAGTGTCTTCCTATCGATGATTGTTCATCAGTTAGTTGTGATTCCGGTGCTCTCGCAAGAGGGAGTGAGCACCTGTCCTTCTACTCTGCCATCTTGAACCAATCTCCCCAGCTATAACTCTTAATGATTAATTTTCTCTCTGGAAGTCAAAGAATTGTTAAATAACCTGCCCAAGGTTATTTCACAGATTAAGTGTCAGAGCAGGATTTAAACCCAATCTGTCTGACTCCAAAGCCACCTTCCACTGTGCTTTGCTGCCTTTCATTTGAGATGTTGCCAAGTACTTGTGCCACATACTGGCACCTGCAGTTTATTGGGCTGGCACCATCTGGTCAAGGACCCTCCCAGGGTGCTAGCTCATGAGCAGGGGCCAGAGGAGGACCCTTGCCTAAAAGTCCATCCAACTTGTCCAGCTGCAAGTCACAATCTGTTAACTTTGTGCCATGGTGACTCCTCAAGGGACCTGCATTCTGTACAATACAGAGCTGACCACAGTATCTCAAAATGAGTTAAAATGTGTGAATAGCCATAAATCATGAGAGGTAGCTTAGAGACAAAAAGTCAAACGGGACCTATTATTAATAATAAGAAGAATAAGACTATCATATACTTACTGGAGTTTCTAGAAATTAATTGGACATTAAGAAATTTATCTGAATACGTATAATCTATTATGCAACTAAAACATTGACTATTGCTTAGAACCAGATTTTTTAATTAACGTAGCCTTATATGGATAGTAATCATAATACTATCCATTATCATGAATAGTAATCAAAATAAACATTATTCTTTGGAAAAGCATGATGTCAATAATGCACATCCTATATTATTGAAAAAGAATTCTTCTGCTTCAATGCCAATTATGTCGATCTGCAGATGAATTTCTTCAGAAAGGTCCTTGAGGGTCTAGATGCTTAAAATGTGTGTGCATGTTTTACAATAGCTTGAATGTGGGTATGCTGACAATGGAAATAAAAACTTCGGAATTATTACAAATGCACTCCCCCAAACAGATCACTTTTAGTGAGTACAGAGGCTATTTGAACTTGGCCAAAACTGGTGTTTCATACAGAGAAGCCTGCTGAAACCAAATGCTAGGATTATTACGGGACCATTAGAGAGATTCTAGATAGAAAGAGTGCAATGAAAGGATAGAATTTTGTGAGACAAATGACCTTTCAGCATTGCTAAGGAATTCTTGTGGTGGATTTTTCTCCTTAATTCAATAGATAGCAAATAAAGCAATAAATCTGAACATGCCCGACTACTAGGAAATCATTTCTCCTGCTAAATGGAGTTGTAATAGGAAGCAGAACTCAGATGGTCAAGCTGATGAAGTTCTGCTCTCACAGGGCCCATCTTTCAGTGGTGAGCTTTCCCGAGAGCCCCAGTGCTGATAAGCTGCTGACTCCTGGAGTCCTGCCCCTGCCAGCTGACATTGAGTGGCCAGACACAGAGCAGACCTGTCCTCCTGCATCAGCCAACCTCACCCTCTTCCTTTCCCAGATGGAAGGGGACTCCAGGGCAGTCAATGCAGACCCAGTGTGACACAGGGACTTCTGCTATGCACTTCTTTTTTTCCCTCAGTCTGTTGATTCCTTTAAGTCTGTAGAACTGGAAATTATCCCTGAAGAAATAGACCTAACCTCTTTCCTGCCAGGAGACACTATAATTTAAGAAAAATGGTCTTTTCTTCCCTAAAGAGCAGATGTTATTTAGATTGTTTTAGGGCTCTCTTTATTCTGGCAAAACTTGTGAAAAAATACTTGCTACATAACATAAGCAAAGCCTGTCTAAAGGATACTTTACACCCAATGTTCCCATTATGCACCAATTTACCATTCTTTGTAAGTTATTGCACTAGTAAAGTTGTCACCAAGTGAACCGTTTTTAAGGATAGAGTTATAGCTGGGGTCTAGATCCTGGATCAAGTACTTGTTTCGTTTTCCTGTTTTGTTTTGTTTTCCTTCTACCCATAACTTCATTCTTCTGTATTTCAAGAAAATCTGATTTGGTTAACCATAGAATTAAATTGTACTTTCACCAGGATTACCTGTTTTTTGTGATGCTAAAACATTAAGGGATATGTCCTATAAGTGATTTTAGTTAATTGCATGAAATTTCTCTAAATAACAGAAGAAAAGGCTAATGAACTTCAAGTGAGATTCTTGAAGGACTAATTCACTATTAAATCTACTCTTCTGTTCCTTGTCCACGTGTGGTTATCAGACAAATCTTCCTTTCAATGTCTTGCTCAAGGTGCAACCATATCACTGCTTAGCTCTTGAAATATGTTGTCAACACAAACAAGATCTCTATTAGGAACAAAATTCTTAAAGCCAAAGCCCTAGGAAAAGATGGTGCAAAACAATGTATTTTCAAGAAACAAACAACCTTGTTTCTAATGAGGCTGATTATCTGACCCATCGGGAGAGGCTCCCTAGTCCACGGGGGTGGAGTTGATTTAGTCTGGAAAAGCTGAGAGATCAACTCTGGAGAGGAGCAACCTGGAGTATTGGGCTGGGAACTGGGACACTTGGGTTCTAGTCCTGGATTTGCCAGTAACATGCCATGCCGAGTTACGCAATGTTACTGTACCCCTCTGGGTTTCAATTCCCTTGTTTATTAGATGAGGAGGGAAAGGCTTTTTAGCAGATCTCCATGGTAGTTACCAACCTAACTTGCCATGGTCTCGGATTGCACTTGAACTAGCATAAATACCTAAGTTAGAAATATTGTTTAATAGTAATTGGAAATACCTTTCACGTTCTCATGTATGTGTATTTGGGATTATACAGTGTGTGCACACGAGTGATTTTTTTCTCTATTTATTTCTAAGTAATCATGAATTTAAGATAGTTTCATTACATTTTTAGTTCTAAGAAAGGAGAATATGGTTGTAGGATAGTTTGGGCAGGTTCTGTATTTAAGGGACAAATCACTTTTACTAAATTCCTACTTAAAATCCTAAGTGGAATATTGTATTTCCAAGGAACTAAAGATCCTACAGGATTTTATAAAAATATTCCTGAATTTTATCCAAGAAGAGGTCTCATTTGAAATTGGTGGGAGTCTATTTCTTAAACAATGATTTTTCTACGTTTTCTTCTAATCAAGTAATTAGAAGAAACTAATTCATTAATTCATTTTGCTATTTCTGAGTGCCTACCAAGTGTAGATCACTGCCAGGAATTGTGGGGATTAGAGAAATAAATAAGACACAATTCCTGCCCTCAGTATAGGATTATGTTTATATACTCACAAGATTCAGACATTCAAAGAACTAATAGAACGTATCAGTTATTTCCATACTATATTTCTTTTTTTTTCTTGTTCCACTTACCTTATATCAAAGAAGGGAGAAGAAACATACCATTTTTGTAAGACCATATTGATAGGGGGAAATGCTTTATCACCAGAAAGAAAGTTTTTGTGGTGCAGAGAGGAGTCATCTTTTGTCTGGTGATGCCAGGGTTGATACAGTGCACAAACCATGTCCGTTTTGAAACACAACCTGCCCTAATCCTTAGGCATCTGGGTGTGCCTGACATTCATGTCAGCACTGCTTTGAAGGCTGCTGTTTTGCATCACAAAGCAGCTTAAGAGAACCCTTGCGTAGGAGTAGGGAGCATGGCTATCTATCTCTGCAGCAACTGCAACATGAGTTGTCTTTCCATCTATACAAAGACTGAGGGTGTGAGAAATACCACAGGGCAGAGGGTCTGGGGTCCTGCAACACTGGATGGGAGCCACTTTGCTGTACCCTTGGATGAAGTGTGGATGAAGAATCCCTAATCTAGGACTTCTCTGCTTCCATATTTTTCATGCCAAACTGCATCAGAAATTGGATCGCTACAGCCTATAACCTTCAGACAGTGAAGGCTGGCTACAAACGACACAGTAAACACGAGAAATACATGGTGACCACACCCAGTTGCAGTGAAAGTCTTGTTTTACTGCTCTTTGGTGGTAAGAATTGACTTTATGGAGTAACTTGGAGGAGAAAGGAGATACCTTAGGAAGTGGAGAATTTCCAGCCGATTAAGAATAGTGTGAAGGTAGTATTGGCTACCCATCTGGTGTTCACAACACAGACAAACCAGGAGTATGTTACCACAGGTTGGAGATGAGGGAAATCAAGTAGCCACTTGGGATTTGAACTGTCCTGTCTCTGTGATTCTGTGATTTAACTCATCTTTCTAAAGGTCTCTACTGGAGACTTTAACACAGATAAGTGTAGTACAGATTTTCCTAAATTCAATCCCATGCAATATGAGTTCTTGGAGATTCCACTTATGCCAGAAATAAGAGTTCTGTGACAAAACAGGTTTGGAAAATGCTGGATACCAGACACTAGACCCTTCCATTGGAGATTCACAATGCATATTACCAGTGCATTTGACAAAGTTGGTAGCAAAGAAACTTGTTTAAACTTTAACTCAGTATTTCCCAAACATATTTATTTCAAACATTATAACTCTCATTGTCCATAAAACTAGTGTTCCAAAATCCACGGCTTGAGAAATGTCCTGTGGGAAAAGGAACGTGACTTTTTGAGTCATGTCAACTTGGTGGTAAATCTGCTTAAGCCACGGATTAATTGCTTGAGCTTAAAGAAGCTTGTTACCATGGCGAGCTTCAATGCCTTCATCTGAAAAATGGAGGAAATGCTTTCCCATGTAGGGTCTAATGAGTATTAAAATAATTCTTGTAAAGTGCCTAACAGTACCTGGGCAACAGCAAGTGCTCAATAATTTATTTAAAATTTATGACTACTTCTACCAGTTACTGTTATCAGGACTTTTTTTTTCACTTGGGCACCTAATCATTCCTCTTGTAGTTTAAAATCCACTTCCTTTTGTCTATCTTTGATAGAGATAGGAATAGTGTCACTAATCATTAAAATAACCCCGATTGCATGATTTGGTGAAACAGTTTCCTGGCCCAGCCTTTGGCCATGGGACAAAAGGCCTCAGCTGTGTGATCCCCAACCCCTAGTTTCAGGGAGGAGCTTTACTTTAAACACTCCTCCTCGACAGACCAGAGCTCAGGGGCACAGCATTACAAAGGAGTCCTAAGCAGGGTGCTTGAAGGTAGAAGAACACCCACTCAAATGGTATTTCCCTTCTTTGAACTTCCACAAAATTTTGTTTCAACTCCAGTTATGGGACTAACGTCTTAGGATTGGGGGGGGGGGGTTGTGTACCTATGCCCCCTCCCCTTACATGCATGACATTTATTGTCTGGATCTGGCATTTTAAATATTTGTTGTCCTGAATGCAAAGATGGTCCTTCCAACCAATCCATAATCTGGGTCCCCAGGTTCATCCTCAGAACTTAGGCTATTATCTCTATTTTGGCTTTAGTCCTTATAGGAGCAAAATTCTAGTTGAGAAAGCCTAGTGCTGTACAGTGTTTCAATAATGCTTTTCTTTGCAAAACATGACTTCTTCCTGAAATGAAAGACTTAAAAGAAAAAATGCATTATTATTGTAATGAGGTCAGGAGAATGCTCAGAGTGGGTATCCACTCTGTGGTCAATGTTCGAGGTGCAAACTGAAATATATTTTTTGTTGATGACTACTCAGTGCTCTTGTGACTGCATTCTTCTCTCTCTCTCTCTCTCTCTTTTGCCAAGAGCCCTTTCTTTGGGGAACGCATGGTGATTAAGGGCACAGACAGACATGGGTTCAAGTGGCCTGGGGCAAGCTGCCTTATCTGATCCTCAGATTTCCCATTTGTAATAGGGGATAATGATTCTAGGGGTCATTGTTAAAAATAAATGTGTATGTAGAGCTTGACACATAGGAAGTACTCAATCAAAGTTAGCTATCATCATAATCTTTTAGAGTTTATTTCTTAACAAATAATCAGATGATTATCATTATATAACTTTTTATATGTGTCATGTTATTGGGTATTGTGAGATGATTAATACAAAGAAAGCTTCATTCCCACTAGGAGTTTACAGTCTGCTCTAAATGTAATGTAGACATGAGTCATTTCATCTAAACACAGGGAGGAGAAAAGTTTTCTTAATGTGTTCACTGAATCTTCACTGAATTAAGAAATTCGGAAGTAGTATGTATTCCACAACTTTTTCCATCAGAGACAAATATAGCCTAAAATTAGAGATACTTAGGAAGGGCTATTTTACAAATTTAAACTTCATTTAAATTTTATACCAGGCCTTTAAAATATTGTATTCATCAGATTACATTAGTGATTCCATCATATTATTATTCTCAGACTGCTTCTGGTAGTTCTTCTATACAGGGGTCAGCAAATATTTTTGAATAAAGGGAATCACGACTAAATGAAGTTCAGTGATGTTTAGATGGCACAGTATATGGGCATGTCATTGCAAGAGAAATTTAATAGCAATAGCTAAAAGAGGGAAACGTTGATGTTGGTAACAATCCAAATAAAGGTGATAAGAGATTAGCTGACAGTAAGGGAAAGTGGGAAACTGGCAATGCCAGTTTGCTAGAAGGGATTTATAAGGATGAGTTTTCCTACCACTATTGCTGCTACACAGTGCTTTGGATTTTCACAGCTCTGAGCTTTCCACTTCATTTGAGGGAGAAACATTTCTTACGTCAACTAAATCTTTTCATCATTTCTAAATTTAAAAAATGAAGATGAATGATCCATAATTATTCTGGTTTTTTTCTCTAAACCAAAATATGACTTGAATTATGAATGTACCTTTGGTTTTGCTGATTTCCCTTGTAAATTACATCGTTTGGCTCTCTGATAGGAAAGTAGGAAAGAATTGTGGCATCTGGGGTTACAAACAATCAACGTTTGAGAGTTCCTTAGGCTAATATTGCCCAACTTATTTTCATATTGTAAACTGAATAGAAATCCTAACTTGCAGTATCTCAAAATGAATTCTTCCTGGGATTCATACATCCAGGGCAAGGATGTTACATCACTTCCTACCCCCTCCAAAACATCCAGACTTTCCTCGTGTTAATGAACTCAGCATCTTCCAAACTAGATCAGGTCTCTTCAGCTAAAAATTCCAGATTGACTCTGACTCACAGATTAAAGCAATTATGTCACTTAGTGCTTTCTCATACAAACAACATAAAGGGAGCCCATATGTTTTGCGTCTTTCTCAAAACTTTCTAAGTTTTCTCAAAACTTTCAGGACAGACATAGCATATCTAACTTTACTGCAAAGATTAACCAGATTATTTAATTTTTTTCTTTGTTAATATATAAAGGCTCACTGTTTCAAAATCACTTGCTTTTCTAACTACAGGTTTACAAGAAAAATAAACGTGTCGTTAAGTACTTAGTAATAGCAGGTGCCAGGGTGAAAAATAATGGGAACTCTCATACGCTGCTGATGGGAGTGTAATTTGGTATAATCACTTCAGAAAGCCATTTTTCAGTATCTGCTAAAGCTGAATATATTCATACCCAATGACACAGCAAGGGTTAAAAAAAAGTATAGCTATGTTCATCAAAAACCATGCATAAGAATGTTCATAGCATAACTATTCATAATAGCCAGAAACTAGTAACTATCCAAATGCCTGCCAACATTGGAATGGACAAGTAAATTGAAATATACTTATGTAATTGAATACCCCATAGCAATGAGATTACACAACCCACTGCTACACACAACCATATGCATGAAATGCAGAAAAATAATTTTGGGCAAAAGAAGTACCTGCTGTGTGATTCCATTTATATAAAATTCAAAAACGAAGCCAGGATAGTGATTGCTTTGGGGTGCTAGTGACTGGGAGAGGACACGGAGGGCACTTCTGGGGTGCTGGAGGTGCTCTGTTTCTTAAACTCATCAGGCTGTGCACTTGTGCCTTGGGTACTTCTCTGAACATGTGTTATACTTCCCTTAAAAGTATATTTAAATGCTCTAGTGTCAAAGTTAAGATATTGAACTGATGGCATCCAAATAATGCTATATAAATTAAGATGAAAATTAGTCATAACTTTTTCCAGAAAAATCTTAAATGATTCAGCACATTTATGACTCAAGTTTCATGAGCTTTCCCTTTTACACTGAGCACCATCCTGGACATTTTGATGTCCTATTTCCTTCAATGCATGAATTAGTCTCTTCTCTGTATGTGTCTGAGATGTAGCTCCCCAAGGTAAAGGATAATTAATTTTATAACTTCTGTATTCTGTTTACCAGAAATACCCAGAGGCCATGAATAGCATTTCCACAGTCTTTGCAGAGGTAGGAGAAAGCAATGATGCTCTATATATGACTCCTAACTCAGTTTTGCTATAATTGGATTAAACAAGATGAAGTATGTAAAAATTGCTTTGTAAACTTAGTGCAATTCAGATGTTTGATGTGATGCATTTTATTATTTCAAAACATCTCTCAGTAAAATATGCAACATTAAGAAATCAATTAAAAAAGCAGTCAGAAGTGAAATCTCCTTTCAATGAAAGTATCAACTATAAGATAAATCTCTAGATGGTGTTTGCCCGTTCACATACATGCGTTGAAAGTGTTTCAACATTTTAAGTGACCATAAAAAGAAGGAAACGAAGGTTCTCAGTAAGGAAAAATCACTTACCTTTCTGTACTTTTTGTACTGTTGACATGTCACCATTAAAGATCAAGCATTCTCTGTTTCACAGGATGTTATTTTATGTGCAATTCACAATTTCAGTGTGGTATTAAAGAATGAGCACCACACTCTAATGAAGAGGTTTCTTGAGCACCAGACGTGCTTCTATCAGTGGCTGGAGGACATTGGAAAGGAATTTAGAATGATAGAAAATTAGAGGTGAAAAATACTTAGTCTCAACCCGCCATTTTGCAAATGAAGATGCCGAGACCGAGAAATATGGAATAATCATAAAATACTGCTAGTAATGGCTCCAGGACTAGCACCAAATTCTCTAAAAACTAGTATGCCATTATTACTTTGTCCAAAGAGAGCAATTTTTTTAGTTACATAACTTAAAATATATAAATCAAGTCAATCTCAAAGCCTTAAAGCTTACATCTGACTTTACTTTTTTCAATTACTCAATCTTTTTATTTTTTTATTTTATTTTTTTTTATTTTTTTTAAAAAAATATTTATTTATTTATTTATGGCTGTGTTGGGTCTTCGTTTCTGTGCGAGGGCTTTCTCTAGTTGTGGCAAGTGGGGACCACTCTTCATCGCAGTGCGTGGGCCTCTCACTATCGCGGCCTCTCTTGTTGCAGAGCACAGGCTCCAGATGCGCAGGCTCAGTAATTGTGGCTCACGGGCCCAGCTGCTCCGCGGCATGTGGGATCTTCCCAGACCAGGGCTCGAACCCGTGTCCCCTGCATTGGCAGGCAGATTCTCAACCACTGCGCCACCAGGGAAGCCCAATCTTTTTATTTTTATACTTCACTTTTACTTAACTTTGAAGAGTTGATATACAACTATCTAGGCTTTTCTGTTCTACACTAAAGCATACGTTTCTCTGTATTAGAATTTAAGGATTACACAGTCATACGCTCACACACATACAAACATATATATTTTAGCTGAAAAGTAGTTCATTTCATTCCTTGTAGTTGGGATCTCCCATAATTTTGAATTGCGATTCATTCTAGCATTGAAGATTGGTGCAGAGTTGAGGGTCACGGGAGGACAGATAGTACAGGAAAAATACAAGTTTTCTTCCCAATATCATAAAATTTCTTATATATATATGTCTCATTTTTATCAAAAGTGGAAAAGCAAGTCCCCGTCTATTTCACTGCATAGAATGGTCAATGAAACTTTACTACTTTGAAGTTGTAAGAAGTTTGTTTGCTAACCAAATTGAGAAAATGAAGGCATAACTGTTCTTTTTGCCAGAGGAGATGAAATAATATGAGAAAAAGTTTAAAATTAAGATTTTCATCTACACCCTTAAAATATAGTTCGTATCTACTAAGTGCAAAATTTTGTGATGACTAAATGACTTGAAGGCTCAGAAATGGTAAAAAAGCAATGAGAGCTGGTTTTGAGGTAGCATCCTGCCACTTTCATCTTTGGCAAGCCACTTGGTCTCTCCTTCACAGATTTCAAGTGACAATTAGGTAAGATGTGTTACATCTGTGAAAGTGCTTTGGAAAGTGAAATATACAATTGTAAAATGGTATTATTGTTATTAACTCATTATATATGCCTGCTGAGAGGCTGGCATCATTTTACAGTGCTGGAAAGTACTTTTTATTTTGCACCTTCCTCCCTACTTCCAAATTTTCTTCAACATTTTTTGCAAGAATGTTTTCCTGGCTGGCCAAACGTAAATACTCAGTAGGAGAAAACTTTGGACTCCTAGAACATTACAGAGAAAAATAATTAGTTAAAATGAGAAAATTATTTCACAGTTTTTTTTTAATGTGTATTTTTTTTTTTCTTATTAGTCACTCATTTTATACACATCAGTGTATACATGTCAATCCCAGTCTCCCAGTTCATCACACCACCACCCCGCCGCTTTCCCCGCTTGGTGTCCATACGTTTGTTCTCTACATCTGTGTCTCAATTTCTGCTCTGCAAACTGGTTCATCTGTACCATTTTCTAGGTTCCACATATATGCGTTAATATATGATATTTGTTTTGCTATTTCTGACTTACTTCAGTCTATATGACACTCTCTAGATGCATCCACGTCTCTACAAATGACCCGATTTCGTTCCTTTTTATGGTTGAGTAATATTCCACTGTATATATGTACCACATCTTCTTTATCCATTCGTCTGTCAATGGGCATTTAGGTTGCTTCCATGACCTGGCTATTGTAAATAGTGCTGCAATGAATATTGGGGTGCATGTGTCTTTTTCAATTATGGTTTTCTCTGGGTATATGCCCAGTAGTGGGATTGCTGGGTCATGTGCTAATTCTATTTTTAGTTCTTTAAGGAACCTCCATACTGTTCTCCATAGTGGCTGAATCAATTTACATTCCCACCAACAGAGCAAGAGGGTTCCCTTTTCTCCACACCCTCTCCAGCATTTGTTGTTTGTAGATTTGCTGATAGTGCCCATTCTAACGGGTGTGAGGTGATACCTCATTGTAGTTTTTTTCTTTTTTTAAATTTATTTATTTATTTTTGGCTGCGTTGGGTCTTTGTTGCTGCACGTGGGCTTTCTCTAGTTGCGGCGAGTGGGGGCTACTCTTCATTGCAGTGTGTGGGCTTCTCATTGCGGTGGCCTCTCTTGTTGTGGAGCATGGGCTCTAGAGTGGAGGCTCAGTAGTTGTGGTGCACGGGCTTAGTTGCTCCATGGCATGTGGGATCTTCCCAGACCAGGGCTCGAACCCGTGTACCCTGCATTGGCTGGTGGAATCTTAACCACTGCGCCACCAGGAAAGCCCATCATTGTAGTTTTGATTTGCTTTTCTCTAATAATTAGTGATGTTGAGCAGCTTTTCATGTGCTTCTTGGCCACCTGTATGTCTTCTTTGGAGAAATGTCTATTTAGGTCTTCTGCCCATTTTTGGATTGGGTTGTTTGTTTTTTTAATATTGAGCTGCATGAGCTGTTTATATATTTTGGAGATTAATCCTTTGTCCATTGATTCATTTGCAAATATTTTCTCCCATTCTGAGGGTTGTCTTTTTGTCTTGTTATGGTTTCCTTTCCTGTGCAAAAGCTTTTAAGTTTCATTAGGTCCCATTTGTTTATTTTTGTTTTTATTTCCATTACTCTAAGAGCTGGATCAAAAAAGATCTTGCTGTGATTTATGTCAAAGAGTGTTCTTCTTATGTTTTCCTCTAAGAGTTTTATAGTGTCTGGTCTTACATTTAGGTGTCTGATCCATTTTGAGTTTATTTTTGTGTATGGTTTTAGGGAGTGTTCTAACTTCATTCTTTTACATGTAGCTGTCCAGTTTTCCCAGCACCACTTATTGAAGAGACTGTCTTTTCTCCATTGTATATCCTTGCCTCCTTTGTCATAGATTAGTGGACCATAGGTGTGTGGGTTTATCTCTGGGCTTTCTATCCTCTTCCATTGAATTATATTTCTGTTTTTGAGCCATACCATATTGTCTTGATTACTGTAGCTTTGTAGTATAGTCTGAAGTCAGGGAGTCTGATTCCTCCAGCTCCGTTATTTTCCCTCAACACTGCTTTGGCTATTCAGGGTCTTTTGTGTCTCCATACAAACTTTAAGATTTTTTGTTCTAGTTCTGTAAAAAATGCCGTTGGTAATTTGATAGGGATTGCATTGAATCTGTAGATTGCTTTGGGTAGTATAGTCATTTTCACAATATTGATTCTTTCAATCCAAGGACATGATATAACTCTCCATCTGTTGGTATCATCTTTAATTTCTTTCATCAGTGTATTATAGTTTTCTGCATACAGATCTTTTGTCTCCCTAGGTAGGTTTATTCCTAGCTATTTTATTCTTTTTGTTGCAGTGGTAAATGGGAGTGTTTCCTTAATTTCTCTTTCAGATTTTTCATCATTAATGTATAGGAATGCAAGAGATTTCTGTGCATTAATTTTGCATCCTGCAACTTTACCAAACTCATTGATTAGCTCTAGTAATTTTCTGGTGATATCTTCAGGATTCTCTAGGTATAGTATCATGTCATCTGCAAAGAGTGACAGTTTTACTTCTTCCTTTCCAATTTGCATTCCTTTTATTTCTTTTTCTTCTCTGATTGCCATGGCTAGGACTTCCAAAACTCTGTTGAATAATAGTGGTGAGAGTGGACATCCTTGTCTTGTTCCTGATCTTAGAGGAAATGCTTTCAGTTTTTCACCATTGAGAATGATGTTTGCTGTGGGTTTGTCATATATGGCCTTTATTATGTTGAAGTGGGTTCCCTCTATGCCCACTTTCTGGAGAGTTTTTATCATAAATGGGTGTTGAATTTTGTCAAAAGCTTTTTCTGCATCTATTGAGATGATCATATGGTTTTTCTTCTTCTGTTTGTTAATATGGTGAATCACATTGATTGATTTGCATATATTGAAGAATCCTTGCATCTCTGGGATAAATCCCACTTGATCATGGTGTATGATCCTTTTAATTTGTTGTTGGATTCTGTTTGCTAGTATTTTGTTGAGGATCTTTGCATCTATATTCATCAGTGATATTGATCTGTAATTTTTTTTTTTTTGTAGTATCTTTGTCTGGTTTTGGTATCTGGGTGATGGTGGCCTCATAGAATGAGTTTGGGAGTGTTCCTTCCTCTGCAATTTTTTGGAAGAGTTTGAGAAGGATGGGTGTTAGCTCTTCTCTAAATATTTGACAGAATTCACCTGTGAAGCCATCTGGTCCTGGGCTTCTGTTTCTTGGAAGATTTTTCATCACAGTTTCAATTTCATTGCTTGTGATTGGTCTGTTCATGTTTTCTATTTCTTCCTGGCTCAGTCTTGGAAGGTTATACCTTTCTAAGAATTTGTCCATTTCTTCCAGGTTGTCCATTTTATTGGCATAGACTTGCTTGTAGTCATGTCTTAGGATGCTTTGTATTTCTGTGGTGTCTGTTGTAAGTTCTCCTTTTTCATTTCTAATTTTATTGATTTGAGTCCTCTCCCTCTTTTTCTTGATGATTCTGGCTAGTGTTTTATCAATTTTGTTTATGTTCTCCATGAACCAGCTTTTAGTTTTATTGATCTTTGCTATTGTTTTCTTTGTTTCTATTTCATTTATTTCTGCTCTGATCTTTATGATTTCTTTCCTTCTGCTAACTTTGGGTTTTGTTTGTTCTTCTTTCTCTAGTTCTTTTAGGTGTAAGGTTAGATTGTTTATTTGAGATTTTTCTTATTTCTTGAGGTAGGCTTGTAAGCTATAAACTTCCCCCTTAGAACTGCTTTTGCTGCATCCTATAGGTTTTGGATCGTCGTGTTTTCATTGTCATTTGTCTCTAGGTATTTTTTGATTTCCTCTTTGAGATCTTCAGTGATCTCTTGGTTATTTAGTAACGTATTGTTTAGCCTCCATGTGTTTGTGTTTTTTATGGTTTTTTCCCTGTAATTGATTTCTAATCTCATAGCATTGTGGTCAGAAAAGATGCTTGATATGATTTCAATTTTCTTAAATTTACTGAGGCTTGATTTGTGACCCAAGATGTGATCTATCCTGGAGAATGTTTCGTGTGCACTTGAGAAGAAAGTGTAATCTGCTGTTTTTGAATGGAATGTCCTGTAAATATCAATTAAATCTACCTGGTCTATTGTGTCATTTAAAGCCTGTGTTTCCTTATTAATTTTCTGTTTGGATGATCTGTCCATTGGTGTAAGTTGGGTGTTAAATTCCCCCACTATTATTGTGTTACTGTCGATTTCCTCTTTTATAGCTGTTTACAGTTGCCTTATGTATTGAGGTGCTCCTATGTTGGCTGCATATATATTTATAATTGTTTTATCTTCTTCTTGGATTGATCCCTTGATCATTACGTAGTGTCATTCCTTGTCTCTTGTAACATTCTTTCTTTTAAAGTCTATTTTATCTGATATGAGTATTGCTACTCCAGCTTTCTTTTGATTTCCATTTGCATGGAATATCTTTTACCATCCCCTCACTTTAAGTCTGTATGTGTCCCTAGGTCTGAAGTGGATCTCTTGTAGACAGCATATATCTGGGTCTTGTTTTTGTATCCATTCAGCAACCCTGTGTCTTTTGGTTGGAGTGTTTAATCCATTCCCATTTAAGGTAGTTATTGATATGTATGTTCCTATTACCATTTTCTCAGTTTTGGGGGGTTTGTTTTTGTAGGTCCTTTTCTTCTCTTGTGTTTCCCACTTAGAGAAGTTCCTTTAGCATTTGTTGTAGAGCTGGTTTGGTGGTGCTGAATTCTCTTAGCTTTTGCTTGTCTGTAAAGCTTTTGATTTCTCCACTGAATCTGAATGAGATCCTTGCTGGGTAGAGTAATCTTGGTTGTAAGTTCTTCCCTTTCATCACTTTTAGTATATCATGCCACTCCCTTCTGTCTTGTAGAGTTTCTGCTGAGAAATCAGCTGTTAACCTTATGGGAGTTCCCTTGTATGTTATTTGTTGTTTTTCCCTTGCTGCTTTCAATAATTTATCTTTGTCTTTAATTTTTGCCAACTTGATTACTGTGTGTCTCGGTGTGTTTCTCATTGGGTTTATCCTGTATGGGACTCTCTGTGCTTCCTGGACTTGGGTGGCTATTTCCTTTCCCATGTTAGGGAAGTTTTCGACTATAATCTCTTCATAGATTTTCTCTCCTCCTTTCTCTTTCTCTTCTCCTTCTGGGACCCGTATAATGTGAAGGTTGTTGTGTTTAATGTTGTCCCAGAGGTCTCTTAGGCTGTCTTCATTTCTTTTCATTCTTTTTTCTTCATTCTGTTCAGTAGCAGTGAATTCCACCATTCTGTCTTCCAGGTCACTTATCCGTTCTTCTTCCTCGGTTATTCTGCTATTGATTTCTTCTTGTGTAGTTTTCATTTCAGTTATTGTATTGTTCATCTCTGTTTGTATGTTCTTTAATTCTTCTAGATCTTTGTTAAACATTTCTTGCATCTTCTCGATCTTTGCCTCCATTCTTTTTCCGAGGTCCTGGATCATCTTCGCTATCATTATTCTGAATTCTTTTTCTGGAAGATGGCTTATCTCCATTTCATTTAGTTGTTTTTCTGGGGTTTTATCTTGTTCCTTCATCTGGTACATAGCCCTTTGCCTTTCCATCTTGTCTGTCTTTCTGTGAATGTGGTTTTTGTTCTGCAGGCTGCAGGATTGTAATTCTTCTTGCTTCTGCTGTCTGCCCTCTGTATTTCACACTTTAAGAGATCTCATCAAAAACTCCTTGGGTGAGAGGAAATCCAATCTCTGAGTCATAGATCCACCTACAGATAACACAGTGTAATGGTGTTGTCAAACTATCATCCATTTTGTAACTGATAATTTCATGAATTGAAATACATGGAGAAATGTGCCTTGTGGAATGTATTTTTGGTGTTGATTGCTATGTTTAGGGATAGATGTATTCTAGGAAGAATATTTGTATTTTTTAATGGAACATATAATAGCATGCTTTGTACTTACAGAAATATAAGGAATTGTCAAAAATCTAAGCACACCTAGAGACAAGGCTAATTCAAAGAAGTTCTATTAATGTTATAATGGATTTTACTACTTATAAATATCTAAGATTCCATATTTGCAAGTCATATTTAACTAATATTGATTAAGTGCCATGGCAAGGCATTCTGCAAGGTGCTAAGGCTTTGTATAGGTGACGAAGTGCATATTTTTCATTCGACGACATTCCTTTCCATCTTATTTCTGAGTTTCTCATTTCTGTAGTTTAGGTTATAACCTCTGGGCAGAAATCATGTTTTATAGCGCAAAAAAGGCAGATGAGGGGAAAAAAGGACATAAAAAAATTTCTTAGTAGAAAGAAAGAAAGAACCTAAGATAATAAAAGCTACAAGAAGGAAGTTATGGCTCTTAGTTTTATTAATTTATTAAAGGAGCCTATGGATAAAGACTCAATATGGTCAAGATATCAGAGCTTCCCAACTTGATCTATAAATTCAATTCAATCCCACTCAAAATCCTGGAAGGTTACTTTGTGAATACTGACAAACTTATTCTAAATTTAATATGAAAGGCAAAAGACCCAGAATAGCCAACAGAATATTGAAGGAGAGGAACAAAGTCAGAGGACTGCTGCTATCTGACTTCAAGATTTATTATAAAGTTATAGTAATCAGGATGATGTGGTATTGGTGAAAGCATAGACAAATAGAGCAATGGAACAGACTAGAGGGCCTATAAAGAGACCCACAAAAATATAGCCAGCTGATCTTTGACAAAGGAGCAAAGGCAGTACATTAAAACAAAGATAGTTTTCTCAATAAATGGTACTGGAATAATTGAATATCTATGTGCAAAAGAGTAGATCTCAACACAGACCTTACACCTTTCACAAAAATTAACTCAAAATGGATCATAGACCTAAATGTAAAACACAAAACTATAAAACTCCTTGAAGATAACATGGAAAAAATCTACATGACCTTGGATTTGGCAATGGCTTTTTAGATGCAACATAAAAAGCACAATTCATGAAAGAAAAAATTGACAAGTCGGACTTCATTAAAATTAAAAACTTCCATTCTGTGAAAGACACTGTTAAAAGAATGAAAAGAGAAGCCATGACTGGTAAAAATAAATTGCAAACCACATATCCAATAAAGGACAGGTATCCAAAATATACAAAGAACTCTTAAAACTCATAATAAGAAATAAGAAAACAACCAGATTCAAAGATGGGCAAAAGACCTGAAGAGACACCTCACCAAAGAAAATATACAGATGGCAGAAAAGAATATGAAAAGATGCTCCACATCATAAGTCATCACGGAAATGTGAATTAAAATAACAATGAGAGGGACTTCCCTGGTGGTCCAGTGGTAAAAAATCTGCCTTCCAGTTCAGGGGACGTGGGTTTGATCCCTGGTCAGGGAACTAAGATCCCACATGCCGCGGGGCAACAAAGCCCACACGCCACAACTACTGAGCTCAACTAGAGAGCCCATGTGCCACAAACTACAGAGCCTATGCACTCTGTAGCCCATGCCACAACTAGAGAAGAGAAAACCCGCACTCCACAATTAGAGAGAAGCCCACATGCCGCAACAAGTGCCACAGTGAAAAATCCCACATGCCGCAATGAATATTCCATGAGCAGCAACAAAGACATGATGCAGCCAAATAAATAAATAAATAAATAAATATTTAAAAAAGAAATAACAATGAGATACCACTATGCACCTATTAGAATGGCCAAAATCCAGAACACTGACAATACCAAATGCTGATGAGGATGTGAAGCAAGAGGAACTCTCATTCATTGCTGATGGTAATACAAAATGATACAGACACTTTGGAAGACAGTATGTCAGTTTCTTAGAAAACTGGACTTTTACCATAAGATGTAGCAATCACACTGCTTGATATTTACCCAGATGAATTGAAGACCAGTCCACACAAAAACCTAGCAGTTTTATAGCAGTTTTATTCATAATTGCTAAAACTTGGAAGTTACCAAGATATCTTTCAATAGATGGACAGATAAACAAACTGTGGTACATCCATACAATGAAATATCATTAACAATAAAAAGAAAGGATTTGTTAAGTTATAAAAAGACATGGAGGGAACTTAAATGCACATTGCTAAGTGAAAGAAGTCAATCTAAAAAGCCTACATAATGTGTGATTCCAACTATATGACATTCTGGAAAAGGCAAAACTATACAGACTGTGAAAAAAATTAATGCTTGGCAGGGGTGGGGGAAGGGAGAGATGATAGGTGGAGCGCAGGGAATTTTTAGGGCAGTGAAGCTCTTCTGTATGGTACTATAAATGGTGATACATGTCATTATACATTTGTCCGAACCCATGGAATGTACAACACAGAGTGAATTCTAATGTAATATATGTACTTTAGTTAATAGTCATGTATTAATATTAGCTTACAAATTAAAACAAATGTAACACACTTAATGCAAGATGTAAATAATAGGGGAAATCTGGAAAAGGGTGGGGGGATATGGGAACTTTCTGTACTTTGCACCCAAATTTTCTAAAAACCTTAAACTGCTAAGAAAATGAAGTCTATTCATTAAAAAAGAAATAAAAGGATCTCATGTTTAGCATTCATTAGGGGCAATTAGCTATTCATTTGGCAAACATGTTTTTAAGGGTCTTTCTAAAATCTGCTCAATTGTTTGAATTTAGATGAAGGTCATACTGTCTAATTATAAATTGTAACAGTTCATGACAAGGGAGTTCAAAGTTCTTACTACAGCAGTCGTATTTACTGTTAAATCATCACACTGTCTTTATGCCAGCATTTCCCAAATTAAAAGCCTAAAGAATGTTAATCCTACAAAATGGTCTTGGAAGAAAGTTTCTATGGTCAAACTAATTAGGGAAATACTGAATAATAGTCCTCTACTGGAAATTCACAATGCATATTTGCATATTAAAATCTCCCAGAAGTCCTGCCCAAAAGAAATCAATTAACTGTATTTAGTTCAGACTTTTTCAATTATTAAACCATGGAATACCGTTTTTGAGTAAAATCTATTAAAATCCATGGAATGTTAGTTCTGAGGAACATACTTAGAAAAGTGCTGCATAATGCACTTTTGAAATGCTTTATTTCAAATAAATTGGACCTAAATAATTTTTACAGCTGTACTGAAGTAAAATAAATATACGTTATGGTGTGAATGTTCATATACCCCACGTCCACGCCAAATTCACACCTTGAAATCCTAACCCCCAAAGATGATGGCATTGGGAGATGGGACCTTTGGGAGGTACTTAAGACATGAGGGTGGAACCCTCATGAATGACATTAATGCCTTATAAAAGAGGCCCCAGGGAAATCCCTAACCCCTTCTACCACGTGAGGACAAAGCGAGAAGGCATCGTCTGTGAACAAAGAAGAGGGCCCTCACCAGAATGCAACCATCCTGGTGACTTGATATTGGACTTCCCAACCTCCAGACCTGGAAAAAAGAAATGTTTGCTGCTTAAGCTAACCAGTCTATGGTAATTTGTTATGTAGCCCAAACTGACTAACACATAGTATGTACTCTCTTTTTTCTGGCTTCTTTCACCCAGCATAAATATTTTGAGATTCATCCATGTTGTTGCACGTATAGTTCATTCTTTTTCATTACTGAATGTATTTTATTTTATGGCTATACCACTATTTTTTTTTTTAATCCATTAACCGGTTGATGAACATTTGGATTATTTCTAGTGTTTGGCTATTACAATAAAGCTGCTATGCACGTTTGTGTGCAAGTCTTTGTACAGACATATGCTTTCCTTTCCCTTAATACGTAGAAATGGAAAAGCTGAATTATATGGTAGGTGGATGTTTAACTCTTGAACTGTTTCTCAAAGTCATTGAACCATGTTACAGTTCCATAAGCAAGGTATACAAGTTCTTTGTCAATACTTTGTATGGCTTGTTAATTTTTGCCATTTTAATAGATGTGTAGTAGTATCTTGTTGTTTTTTTAATTTGCATTCCTTAATGGGTAATGACACTGAACATTTTTTCATGTGCTTATTTGCCATTTGTAGATCTTCTTTGATGAATGGCTGTTGAAATCTTTTGCTCATTTTAAAAAACATTGGGTTGTTGGTTTTCTTGCTATAGAGTTTAGAAAGTTCCTTATATATTTGGGATATGATTTCTTTGTCAAATACATGAAGTAAAGGTATTTTCACTCAGTCTGTGACTTATCTTTTCATTCTCTCTTAACAGCATCTTTCAAAGAGTGAAAGTTCTTAATTTTGATGAAGTCTCATCTATCAACTTTTTTTCTTTTATGGATTGTGCCTCTAGCTTTGTATATGTTGTGTGAGGAATGGATGGGAGTATTTGTTTGGGGTTTTTTTTCACATGTGGGTGTTCAATTATTCCAGCATAATTCATTGAAGATGCTCCCCTTTCTCCACTGGATTGCCTTTACACATTTCTCAAAAATCAGTTGCCCATCTAAGTAACGCACAGAAAACTATCAGAGCTAATAAATGATATCAGACTGTAATTGTGGATTTGTTCATTTCTCCTTGAAGTTTTATCCATTTTGCTTCACATATTTTGGAGGTCTGTTATTAGATGTCTAAATGTTTGGGACTATTATGCCCTCTTGATGAACTGACCCCCTTTATCATTATGAAATGCTTCTCTTTATCCATGGTAACTTTGTCTGCTCTGGTATCAAGGTAACTATGCTAGGGTTCTGATTCACATTAGCAGGCTACATCATTTTGTATCCTTTACATTTAACTTATTCGTAGCTTTCATACCAGAAATATACTTGGGTCTATTTTACCTAATATAACAAGCTCTGCTTTTAATTAATGTGTTCAGATCCTTTACATTCAATGTGATTATTTTAATCTATCATCTTCCTATTTATTTTCTATTTGTCCCATATATTCTTTTTTTTTAATTTATTTATTTTTGGCTGTGTTGGGTCTTCGTTTCTGTGCCAGGGCTTTCTCTAGTTGCGGCGAGCGGGGGCCACTCTTCATCGCAGTGTGCGGACCTCTCACTATCGCGGCCTCTCTTGTTGTGGAGCACAGGCTCTAGACGCGCAGGCTCAGTAGTTGTGGCTCACGGGCCCAGTTGCTCCGCGGCATGTGGGATCTTCCCAGACCAGGGCTCGAACCCGTGTCCGCTGCATTGGCAGGCAGATTCTCAACCACTGTGCCACCAGGGAAGCCCTAACTGTAATTATTGATTTAATGCCTTTGTCTACCAGTTCTATCACCTGTGTCATTTCTGGGTCAGTTTTGATTGTTTGATTTTTTTCTCATTATACATTTTATTTTTCTTCCCTGCATGCTTTGTAATTTTTGATTGGATGGTAAATATTTTGTAATTTGCCTTGTTGAGTGCTGTATTTGTATTCCTATAATTATTATTGAGCTCTGATCTGGGACATGGTTGAGTTACTCAGGATCAGTTTGATCCTTTTGGACCATTCCTTTAAATTTTGTTAAGAAAATGTTTAATCTAGAGTTAATTATTTTCCCCCACTGTTGAGGCAAAACTCTTATTAATATTCTAATTTAACCCCCATGAATTATGAAGTTTTCCATTTTGGCTATTGAAATTAGACCCTGTTCCTGCCCCTTTGTGAGCTTCAGATATTGTTCTTCTAATAATTTCTACTGGAAATAGAAATACCCAGTGTGGATACCTTTCTCAGACACATGCCTAATCAGTACTCAGCTGAATACTTGAGAGGGACCATCTACAGTTCTTTAGAGTTCTGTCTTTATGCAGCTCTCTCCTCTTCTATACTATGCCCTGAGGACTGTAGCCACCTTGACTTCCCCAGATTCCTGGCTCTGTCTCCTTATCTCAGGGAGACTGCCAGACTTTGCCTGGGTTCCCCTTCTCTGTGCTGTGGCCAGAAAATGTTCTCCAAGCAGTAGGGTGCAGCAATTATACTGCCTCACTTTGCTTGTTTCCTTTCTCATAAGGTCATTGTTTTTTGTTGCCTGATGTCCTGTTGTTTCATATATTTTGCCCATCTTCAAAGTTGTTTTAAGTAAGAGGGTAAATCTATGTCCTTTTACTCCATCTTGGCTGGACATGGAAGTCTGAGTTAACTATTTTTAGAAATAGTATGACAATTAGATCTTCAATGGAAGAGGAAACTAACATTTACTGAGGCCTTCCTGTTTGGAGCACTATATTCAGTTCACATTATCTCAACCACAGTGAGAGATAAATACCAAGAACTAAAACTGTAGGTAAAACAGAGCCTGGAATAGTTCATACAAAATCATATAGCTAGTAAATAGCAGAGCTGAGGTTTAAATCTCAATCTTTTGGGAAAGCCCAATTTGTTTTCTTTTTATACGACACTCCGTATAGACCTCTGCTAATAAATTTTCCTCCTTAAAAGTGAATTTTAACAACCTACCAACAAACAGTGTTCTATTGGAGCCTATGTGTTGAGGCTTGGCTCATAGAAGAATGTATAATATATGCTTTTCCTAATTAAGCCCAGTATGTCACGTTGGTCCCACAGAAAGGATGAGCAAGATACCATAATGCATCTCAATGTGACCACATAAAAGTAAGTCAAAACCTATTTCCCACTGATGGTGGTTTACTAACATCATCTATATATTCAAAGGCTTGATGCATCATTTTTGTGTACTGCTTGAAGCTGAGACCCTCACACGTTAGTATGCTAGAGAATTTTTACTCTATAGCCAATGTGCACATTTTTTGTTAGAATTCAAAAAGTGGCGTGATAAAGGCTTTAGCTACAATTAGAATTATGACTATCGCAAAATAATTTCTGGATTCAATAGTTCTGGATTTATGATCACCTAAGAAGGTAATTTTTAAACGAGTTTTTCTTATCACAGTAACCCTGTATTGTCACAGGGCAGATGCAGGGTTTTGATCCCCTGGAAAGACCCATGAGTGAGGCTGAGCCACTGAGTAGCCGCAGAATATCAGTGTTGGCTCTGCTTCCCCTTAGCCTTCCTTGTGGCATTTTTCCTCACTAGAAACCAGTTCTTCTCTATCATCATGCTGTGAGATATTATCTATGTCCCCTTTGTCCTCCCAAACACCTTCCCACAATGAGGCAGAGCCTGGGAACCCGGTCCTCTTACTATTGGAATGAGAGAGTTTTTCAATTTAGACATTGTCCTCATCTGCTCATCATGTGAAGACGAGAAACATTGACATGAGTTGTTGATAATATGCGCCTATCAAATAAGTTCTAGTAAATTCTTCCTAGATGAACGAAGTCTTCCTTGAACATTTAAATAAACGAAAAAGCTATCTGGGTGCCAGTTTCTACACTGACTTTTATACATTCTCTTATAGCTGAATGCATCTACATCTGGCGCTTAAAAGCAAGCCACTTGGGGGAAAAGCTGTTAAACGTAGAATGTCATATAGATCAAGTATAATGTGGAAATGTTGAACATTAAAGAAGAGAATTGGGAGTGAGTCTGTTAAGGGCCAACTGTCTCTCAACAACATTCCACATTTATAAACGCAACTGTTTACATAACTCAAACAACACATGTGCATTACATTTGTACTGTAAAATCCATGACATGAGTAAGCTCTGTGAAAGGACAGTAGCTGCAGCTAGAGGTACAATGAGATAAAAAGTTTCATTCTTTAAAATTACAAACCCCTTATACACCTAGCATAGGTGTCTTGCACAGAGAAAGTGCTAAATAAATGTTTGCTAGATTTGAATCAAATAAGGATTGATCATACCCATGAATACTGAAAAAGTTATGGAGAACTTGACTGCTTGTCTACTGATTCTCCAGGTCACCCACTCCCATGATGGCCCCACTGAACAACTATTACTCTCATGCCCTTGGGCATTGTACTTCTGACCCTTAGACTGAAGTTGTGGCAAAATCCTCATGTAAGTTAGCCTGGTCAGTGGCAGCCAATGATGGTGGTCCATACTTGAATTATCCATATGATTAAATATGTGACTTACAGCTTCTCCAATACCTCATTAGGACAGCTTGAAACAGTTCTAGTTGTAGTAGAAACTTCAAATTTCATTTCAATTATATGTAATAGTATAGAAGCTCCCTTCGATGTAGGAAACTGGAAATAGTCTCTTCCATTTACCTTTTAGGAAAATAACCAACAGGCAGAAAAGGAAATGTACTCACTAGTTGATACCAAAAATGATAAAATGTTGTTATATGTATGTAGCAGGCTATTAAGCCAATTACCAAGTCTAATTCAAGAACACGTGGCAATGCACCTGGTGATTCCTAGATATTCCTGGGAGGGAGACTGCACTTTCTGCACTCAAGCAAATGGGAATTGGAGACACTGGGATTAGGAAATTAAAATTATTAATTGATTATGTTAGATTGTTATTCCATATCTGTACTTTGACTCCTTCAATTCCTTGAAATCTCTCTGTTTAAATGCCCCTAAGTAGAGAGGTCTTTCTTTTTTTTTTAAATTTTAATAACATTTTATTAACCCAATATAGCCAAAATAGTATCATTTAAACATGTAATCAATATAAAAAATTTTAATGAGACACTTTACTCTTTTGTACTGAAGCTTTGAAACCTAGTTTATATTTGACACAGTATATCTCAATATGGACACTAAATTTTCATTGGAAACTATTTTTTCTTTTCTGTTAAGGCTTATTATAGGATATTTAACATAGTTCCCTGTGCTATACAGTAGGACCTTTTTGTTTATCCGTCTTATATATAATGGTTTGCATCTGCTAATCCCAAACTCCCAATCCATCCCTCCCCCACCCCCCTACCCCTTGGCAACCACAAGTCTGTTAGAGAGGTCTTTATTTTCTTTTTTTTTTTAATATTTATTTATTTATTTGATTGCACCAGGTCTTAGTTGCAGCAGGCAGGCTCCTTAGTTGTGGCTCACGGGCTCCTTAGTTGTGGCATGCGAACTCTTGCTTGCGGCATGCATGTGGGATCTAGTTCCCTGACCAGGGATTGAACCCAGGCCCCCTGCATTGGGAGTGCGAGTCTTAACCACTGTGCCACCAAGGGAAGCCCTGAGAGGTCTTTCTTGATCACACTCTATCTGTATCTAGTACCTTACTCTGTTATTCTTCATTCCCTTTCTCCTTACTCTGTTTTATTTTTCTTATTAGCACTTATACCATTTAACATATATTTATATTGATTTGTTTATTTCATTAGAGCAGGGTCTTTGGTTCATTCACTTCTATATCTCTAGCCCTTAGAATAGAAGCACATAGTAGGTGCTCCATCAATCATTCAATGGATCAATATTAATAAATATAATTGAGTTTATGGATGATTTATTATTTATTTAGTACCTGCTCTGAACTAGGCTTTAGGCAGATAGTAAAGAACCAAAAGTTCTAGATCCTGGGTATCTTCATGAAATTTGCCATTTTATGGGATGATCAAGTGAAGCCTAGGTACTCCGTTTTCTCAATAACCTCTCCCTTTATTCTCTCCTTTCAAAACCTAGCAGTACTGCCAAGGAAACAACACCCTTCACAGGTTCACAGACACTCAGGTTGTCTTTATGACTTCTTCTTTTGAACTTCAAAGCTGTCTTTGATGTTCATTTTAGTGTCTGGAGAAAGCTAGCACACGGTGAGCTTTGCCCTCATATCTGTTTGGCTGACCTTATTGTTCTGCGCTCTCTGAGGCCAGAGGATCCGTAAAGGACAATGACGTATGAAATATTTCTCTGACCCTTTCCTCTTCGAAAACATCCATCCTGACTCACCTAAGTGTCTTGGGTCTGGGGTTAAGCTATTCCCATGACATGGTCTGGAAAATTTCTAAGCAGTTTCTCAGAAGGCAGAGTCCCCTCTTTTCCACAACATCACCATTCCTTCTCTAGAAAATACAGAACACAAGTTAGAAACAGGAAACAGGAAAGCATTTGGCTGACCAGAATAGAATCAGAGTGTTCTGTGTTAAACAAGAAGGTCGGTGCTGCTGGGGCAGCATGGTACAGCAGAGAGAAATCAACTGAGAGACCAGAGGACATGTATTTGAATCTAAGTTCCACACTTGCTGGCTCTATGACCTTGGGCATTTAAACTCTTGACGCTTCCTCTGCTGAATAAATGCCAAGGATAATAGCAGTACTTATCTCCTATGAAAGTTTTGAGGATTAAAAAAGAGAACATATGTAAAATGCACTTAGCACTTGGTACCTAGTCTCACTCAGAAGTTTTCCTGTCATTAACATTAGAATAACAGCTCAGACTTCTTAATATTAGACACTTGAGTAAAGCATAATGTAAATACTAGATTCCAGACCAACTTAAACAGCATCTTCACTTAGATTTAAATTGCAGTGTTAAAAATGAGAGATTTGTTTTGCATTTTCCAACTGTTGTATGTCAGTACATGTCTGTAGCTACTCTTTGTGTGTGAATATTTGCACGTTTGTATATCAGCGTGTACATCAATGAACTGAGCAGTTGATTGATTGATCAACCAACAGATGTGTATATCCTGATTCCCCCAATCAAGTAAAAAAATTATCATCAGCTTTCTGCATCTCCCATCTCATACATCTCCACACCTTGCACCCCACAAAATGCCCTACTTGCTTCCTTGAGCTATGGCAACATTTAATTCCTCTACATTTATACAAATTAATAAAATTTATACAAATCAAGTAAAATTAAAAGAGAACCACCAATTGAAATGTCCTATAAAGTTTATCACTTGACGTGACCAGTGTCACTTTCTTATTATTTACTGATTTTAAGTGACCAGTGTTTCAGAGAAAAGAAAATATAATTCCCATTGCTATACCTCAATACCAGGGTGGGGTTTGTTTTATTTATTTTTTACATGAATTATTTTGCATTAAAAGTAAATTATCAAAAAGTAAGAGTCATAACAATGACAACCTTTGCAAGATCTCACTGTTCAAGTTGAACCAAAATAGCACTCTGAGGTAGAATGTGCCCTCTGTACTCTTGACTGTCTGGCTCTCAGAGATTAAGAGTTTCTTAAGGCTGACAGAACAAAGTACTGGAAGCCACATGGGGTGAAATAAATAAGCTAGAGGTTGAGGTGGACATAAAGAAATAAGTAGGAATTTTCTTTCACTGCTAAGCAAAGTCAATTTAAATTATGAGGGCATGACCTGGAAGTTAGAAGGTATGATTGCTGAGAACTCTCTATGATCTTGAGCAAATCATTTAACCTATCTGACTGGGCTTCCCATTCTAGAAAACAGGATATGCGAGCTAGGCACCTGGGAGCTAAGAAAATTAGTCAGTACTTATGAAGCTATTGGAATATAAAATAGTTCTTGGTAAATGTTACTGAGGTTATTTATATTAGAGAGAAGAAAACTAAAATGATGCAGAAGATTTTAATTAGATAACTCTGGAGGTTCGATTATGGTATTACAAATTAATTTAAATCCTCCCCCTCCCTCAATTATTCTAGAATTATCATTGGGAAGATGACAGTTTTCTTGGTCAGTAAATCACTGAATTGAGGAGTCAAAGACTTGGACTTAAATTCTTGTATTCCAAGACTATGGGAAAGCCATTTAATCCTTCTGAGTTTATTCATTTTACATATGAATATCAGTGCCTCACCTGGAAAACTATTGAGAGGATCAAATGAGATAATTTATGTGGGAACCTTTCGTAGCGTTTGGTAGAGCAGAAAGAGCACAGACCCTAGAATTAGAAAGACTTTGTTTCAAATTCTCACCTTACCTCTCTCATCCAGGAGACCCTGTGGCCATAATTTGCACATTGTGAATCTTTTTCTTCACCTGCAGAAGGGGTTAAACTATCTACCTGAAAAATAGGTTAAGAAGAATGTCTAAAAATTCATATATATTTGGCCTTAGAATATTCATTCCTCCAAGCAATAAAACAATTACCTGTAGAAATTATAATGGTGCAATGAACCTCAAGAAGGCAGCTCCTTTGTTTTTAACTTTTAAAAATTAAATATTTAATAACAAAAAAGGAATATTTTACATGTGTGTAAAAAATTAAGAATTTTAAAATATTAAAATTGACATCTGTATATTGGCCCTTAATGTAAGAAATACAAATTCCATTACAAATATCTTTGAAGTCTTTTGTGGGCCTCTACCCAATCTGATTTCAGCCTCTTCCCCCCAAGGTAATTACAATCTTGAATTTGGGTTTTTCTTTTTACTATATAAGCAAGTATTATCAAACAACAGATTAGTTTTTTAAAAATTTATATTAATGGATTTTTACCACATGACTACTTCTCAGATTTTTTTTTTACTCAACCTCATGTTTGTAAGATTCATCCATGTTGTTTAGCTGCAGATCAGTCATTTTCACTACTATATGTTATTCCATCACATTTATTCATTCATTCTTTCACTGATAGACTTTTGGTTTTTTTCCATTGTTTTGGTGGTGCAAACAATGCTGCTACACATATTCTTGTATATTGTGATTTTCTTTAGGGTGTACATGCAAGTAGGAGTGGAATTGGTGTTTTATAGTTTATATATCTTCACCTTTACTAAAAATGTCAAATTGTTTTCAGAAGTGGTTGTACCAATTTAGACTCTCACAAACAATATGTAAGAAGTTTCCATTGATCCACAATCTTGCCAACATTGGTGTTGTCAGACTCTTAATTTTTGCTAATGTGTTAGATGAGTAAATCATATCTTGTGATTTTAAGGTGCATTTTCATGATTACTTATGAGGTTGAGCATATTTCATATGTTTATGCCCATCCATGATTTAGAAGTTGATATGTTAAGATTTGCTTCTATACATATATGGCATGACTGACTCAATGTGCCAGTTATTCCCTCTGAATTTGGTAGAAGTCCTTTTAATATGGAGTCATCTTGAAGTATTCCAAAGTCCTTTCATAAAGAAGAGAGGTTTGTAGTACGTTGCCTGGGAATCTTCTGGCATTATTTTCAATTTGTTGTATCCTCAGCATCTAGCAGAGTCAGAGGAGCCATAGCATATAGTAAGTATGTAATAAACAATTACAAGTAAAGCAAAGTTAAGGTTCCTGGATGCAAACATTTAAGTGATGAAAGGATTCAAAGTTTTCTTCAGAATCCCCAATGTGTTCAGTGATTCCAAAAAGTTTAAGAACCGCTGACACTGTGAATGAGTTATGCCTGCTGAGTGGTTTTAATGGTTCTTTTCATAGGAAAAGTTAAGAGATCCACTGGAAATATTTACCTGTTGCAGTTAGAAAAGAGAGGATAAAATCTGTTTCTCTTACTCTGAGCTCAACATAAATTATTGTAGTTTAGGATGAATTATCTTAGAACTAATTCTTTTTCAGTAAACCCACAAATAAAAAGAATTGCGTGGTTTGATGAAAATGTTCAAGGACTGTGCATTCACTCTTTTCCTCTTCCCAAACAATTCTGTCCAAATTTCATTAAATTGGGTTGAGCAAAGTAGGAGAATTGGGGTGGGAAAGTGGTACTAGAATGTCTAGAGCATGGTGTCACAGTCCAAACAGAGCGAGGGGGGAATGTGTATGGGGGGGAGCCTGGTTTGGAGTTTTGGGGTGAGGACATCTGTGCCAGCAGAGGGGACAGACAGTGGTAATAATGAGAGATTGGTTATACATGAAGGATTGATCAAATAAGAAATACATTAAAGATAATGGCAGCTAGGTTCCACACCGTCAATGAAGAGGGAGTACAAAGATGAAAAGAGAAAACTAGAAGGAATGTATGGTATTGGATTGGAATTGGAAATAGCTGTTTGAACTCATGCTTTTCAAAGTATGGAGCTAGATATTGAAGTAAATATATGTGTATGGATTCATAAGGAGTATGCCTAACACAAATATCTCTGTTTCTAAGTACCATTCTCTACTAAAAAGAACCAGGGCATCTTGAAAAAATGCCTGATCCCAGATTCAGGGCTGGAAAAGTATTAAATGAGTCTGGCACACATTTATGTACCAGAAACAAGGATGGGCTCAAAGAATAATGGAGACATGTCAAAAGGACATAGACAGTCATGTACTGCGGGGGAGGGATGTTGATAATGGGGGACACTGTGCATGTGTGGGGCAGGGGGTATGTGGGAAATCCCTGAACTTTTTCCTCAATTTTTCTGTGAACCTTGAAATGCTCTTTAAAAAAGTCATATTTAAAAGTAAAAAAAGGACATAGACCAGATTGAAGGAGCTCCCAGGCCAAACCTGTGACAATTTGAGCATCAGAATAAATATTTATAGTAATGGATTAAAACTAATGAATCCATTAGTTATTTATATCCATGAGTCCATACTGATATAAATAAATGAAAAAGTTGATAGTTTGATAAAGAATGTGATATTTATATAGTTTCAAAGTACTTTTCCACAAAATGCTTATTAATTTCAAAGGGAAAAAGAGTAGCTTCACAGAGGAGAATTCTGGCAGACACCTTAATCACTGATTTCACATCACCAGTGACGGGACAAGTAGACATGGATAGGATGCAATGTGAAGAACACAGCATCACTTCCGTGATGTTCCTGCCAAGAATCTAAATCTAATCAGGAGGAAACATTGGACAAACCCAAACTAAGGAGTATTCTACAAAATAATGGACCACCTAGAATCTTCATAAGTGTCAAGATTATGAAAATCCAGGAAAGACTGAGGAACTCTCTAGATGACATGGCAACTAAATGCAGCATGTGATTCTGGACTGGATCCTTCTTCTTTAAAAGAAATTATTGGGACAATTTGCAAAACTCCAATGGGGTCTGGAGATTTGTTTTTTGTAATGCATCAATGTAATTTCCTTAGTTTGTTGGTTTATTGTGATTATGTATGGGAGAATAACCTTACCTGAGGAAATTCCCAATAAAGTATTTGGGGATTATCATATCATATCAGCAGCAAACTGTTAAATTAGTTCAGGAAAATAAAAGTTTTTATACAGTTTTTGAAATTTTTCTGTAAGTTTCAATTTGTTTAAAAAATAATAATGTAGCTATACACTCAAAGAGACAACATAAATAAAATCAAGACAACTTATTTTAATTAAACTTGTACATAGTATTCAAAGTCCAGTGCTCAGAAAATACATATATCTTAATCCAATTAATTAAATCACATCAGAGATGAGTAGTAACAGAGGGTGATATATGTTTACTGAGCATTAGGTCCAGGGAAAGGAAACTGTACACTTAAGTATAGACTAAGCAGCCAGACAGTTTGAGTTTAATCCCAGCCCCATCAGTTACTAGCTGTGTCACCTTGGGGACTGAGCCTCAATCACTCTGATTTATAAAAAGGGAATGGTAATAATGTTTATTTCCTAGGATTTGTGTGGATTCAAGAAAATAATCTTAAGCAATTAGCATAGTGCTTGGCGCCTAGCAAGTGCTTAAAATGGTATTTACTATTAATGTCACTGTTATATGTACTTTTATAATCCTACTTTGCCTGTTAGGAAAACTTACCTATGCTTGCATCATTCTCTTTTCCTTTTCCCGTGTTGACTTTTTGGACAGAAAGGTCACATATATTCTTCTAAGTGTTTCTGAACCTAGAAGGTGGTGTAAAGATAAAAACAATAACAAGGGCTTCCCTGGTGGCGCAGTGGTTGAGAATCTGCCTGCTAATGCAGGGGACACGGGTTCGAGCCCTGGTCTGGGAAGATCCCACATGCCACGGAGCAGCTGGGCCCGTGAGCCACAACTACTGAGCCTGCGCGTCTGGAGCCTGTGCCCCGCAACGGGAGGGGCCGCGATAGTGAGAGGCCCGCGCACCGCGATGAAGAGCGGTCCCCGCACCGCGATGAAGAGTGGCCCCCACTTGCCGTAACCAGAGAAAGCCCTCGCATGAACCGAAGACCCAACACAGCCAAAAAAAAAAAAAAAAAAAAACAATAACAACAAAATCAACATTTTACATGCATCATTTCATTTAACCATTTAATCTGTGAGGTTAAGAATACTGCTTTTATAGATGGGGAAACATGTGTAGCATTCAGTATTTTCATGACCACTTTATATATGCTACATAGCAACAAAGGTTATGCTCCTTTGACTCAAGGCTTTCTCTCTCTTTTTCAAATGTAGGCAAGTTTGCCTCTAAAAACCAAGCTCATTTTTTTTAAACAATAAAATATGTCCAAGTTTTATTTAATGGTTTTTGACCATGTTGAAAGTTAAAAACACAAATGGCCTCTTCTTAAGGGGATTACAATAGATTAAAATGAATGAAAAATATGTAAGTATATAAAAATGAAATGCCACATGACATCATTAAATTGGGCTACTTCTGTGTTGCTGCTGGATGTCCAAGAGCACAAGCTTCTAAAGTTCATAGAGGAAAGGAAGAGTCAAATTCCTTGGAAGGGAGTAATTGTGTAGTCCACAGAAAGACATTGACCAGAGTTCTCTGAAGTGGGCATAGCCCAGTATCTGTATTGTTTCAAGAACCAGTGTTGAGCAGGTGGGGATTTGATTAAGCTATTAATCCTTTCAGTGTTACTAGAGGATCCATCAGATGAGACACAGGAGCTGGAAACTGTACACTCCAAATGGAGTTCAGCAGAAATTCTTTGGTTTATAGGTAAGCCAGGAATGAATGACAGCTCCATCATAGAAAACCTGTATTTCAATTCCAAATTAACAGGATAATCAAATTCAAGTTCATCTGGTTGCACTTGAATTGCCAGACATCCAGTTCCCAGAAATAATTCACAGGACCTACCAATTCATCTTTATAAAATAGTGTTCTTTTAGCCATAGCCCCAAAATTAAAACAGCTACATTCCACCAACACTGGCTCTTGCCCAGAACACATACAAATCAAGGAAACAAGTAGAAGCAGTGGCCTCCTAACTCCACAGAGAACTTCACGGTGCTTCATCCTGGCCTCAGAGCTCCTCAGGCAACAGGAAGTTCATATACATATGAACTTAACTTATACACACTACTATATATAAAACAGGTAAATAACAAGGACCTACTGTATAGCACAGGGAACTATATTCAATATCTTGTAATAATCTATAATGGAAAAAAATATGACAAAGAAGATATATGAATCACTTTGCTGTATACCTGAAACTAACACAACATTGTAAATTAGCTATATTTCAATTTTAGAAATGGCTAAAGAAAAACAAGCTCTGGAAGCTTTTGGATAGTATGTACAAAAAAAACCCTGATTCTCAGTGAGAGCTCTAAAAATATTCATTGCCTTGAAGAGTAATATGTTTAAGTGTTACTAATCTGAGTTACTTACCGTAATACGAATTACTTTATCAGATCTTTTATTGAGACAGATTTGATAGGGAAGGCAAAAAAAAAAAAAGAGCAAGAGTCTTTGGTGCCTTACAGAATGAGAAGATTGAGGTTGCTGAATTGGTAAAGAAGTATAAAAAGCCAATGACATGCATTTCTCTAATAATTAGTGATGTTGAGCATCTTTCCATGTGCCTCTTGGCCATCTGTATATCTTCTTTGGAGAAATTTCTATTTAGATCTTCTGCCCATTTTTTGACTGGGTTTTTTTGTTTTTTTGATATTGAGCTGCATGAGCTCTTTGTATATTTTGGAGATTAATCCCTTGTCGGTTGCATCATTTACAAATATTTTTTCCCATTCTGTGGGTTGTCTTTTTGTTTTGTTTATGGTTTCCTTTGCTGTGCAAAAGCAAACAAATTAGGTCCCATGTGTTTATTTTTGTTTTTATTTCCATTACTCTAGGAGACGGATCGAAAAAGATTTTGCTGCGATTTATGTCAAAGAGTGTTCTGCCTAGGTTTTCTTCTAAGGGTTTTATAGTATCCAGTCTTACATTTAGGTCTTTAATCCATTTTTAGTTTATTTTTGTGTAGGGTGTTAAAGAATGTTCTAATTTCATTTTTTTACATGTAGCTGTCCAGTTTTCCCAGCACCATTTATAGAAGAGACTGTCTTTTCTCCATTATATAGTCTTGCCTCCTTTGTTGTAGATTAATTGATCATAAGTGTGTGGGTTTATTTCTGGGCTTTCTATCTTGTTCCATTGATCTATATTTCTGTTTTTATGCCAGTACCATAATGTTTTGATGACTGTAGTTTTGTAGTATAGCCTGAAGTCAGGGAGCCTGATTGCTCCACCTCCCTTTTTCTTTCTCAAGATTGCTTTGGCTATTTGGAGTCTTTTGTGTCTCCATACAAATTTTAAGATATTTTTGTTCTAGTTCTGTAAAAAATGCCATTGGTAATTTGACAGGGATTGCATTGAATCTTAAATTGCCTTGCATAGTATAGTCATTTTGACATATTGATTCTTCCAGTCCAAGAACATGGTATATCTTTCCATCTGTTTGTGTCATCTTTGCTTTCTTTCATCAGCATCTTATAGTTTTCGGTGTACAGGTCTTTTGCCTCCTCAGGTAAGTTTATGCTTAGGTATTTTATTCTTTTTTATGCGATGGTAAATGGGATTGTTTCTTTAGTTTCTCTTTCGGATCTTTTATTGTTACTGTATAGAAATGCAACAGATTTCTGTGTATTAATTTTGTATCCTGCAACTAAATCAAAACTACAATGAGGCATCACCTCACACCAGTCAGAATGGCCATGATCAAAAAGTCTACAAACAACGAATGCTGGAGAGGGTGTGGAGAAAAGGGAACCCTCTTGCACTGTTGGTAGGAAGGTAAATTGGTACAACCACTATGGAGAACAGTATGGAGGTTCCTTAGAAAACTAAAAACAGAGCTACCATATGATCCAGCAGCCCCACTCCTGGGCATTTATCCAGAGAAAACCATGGTTCGAAAGGATACATGCACCCCAATGTTCATTGGAGCACTATTTACAATAGCCAGGATATGGAAGCAACCTAAATGTCCATCAACAGATGAATGGATAAAGAAGATGTGGTACATGTACACAATGGAATTTTAAGCCATTAAAAGAATGAAATAATGCCATTTGCAGTAACATGGATGGACCTGGAGATTATCATACTAAGTGAAGTAAGTCAGAGAAAGACACATATCATATGATATTGCTCATATGCAGAATCTAAAAAAAAAAATCATACAAATGAACTTATTTACAAAACAGAAACCGAGACTTAGAGAAGGAATTTATGGTTACCAGGGGGAAGAGGGGGGAGGGATAGATTGGGAGTTTGGGATTGACACACTGCTATATTTAAATAGATAACCCACAAGGACCTATTGTATAGCACAGGGAACTGTTCTCAATATTCTGTAATAACCTAAATGGGAAAAGAATTTGAAAAAGAATAGATAGTTGTATATGTATAACTGAACTCCTTTGCTGTACACCTGAAACTTAACACAACATTGTTAATCAACTATACTGCAATATAAAATAAAAATTTTTTGAAAAGAGTGAAAAAACTTTTTTTAATTTATTAAAAAAAATGCCAGTGGTAAATTTGACCTGACTCAGCCTCTGGTCAAAACATTTTTTAAAAAATTTATATACAATTATTTTCAGTAAATATTTTCTTGAGTCTTTTCGAAAAAGAGAGGAGAGGGAGGAGAGGAGGATGAATAACTATCTTCCTCTTGATAAGTACCCTTCATGTGCTTGGGAACCATGTGTGAACAAACTCTTTTCTACAGTAAGCAAGAGCAGTTGCTTTCCCCATCTGGTCCGTTTTCCAATAATTGAACATGTTTGTCATTTTCCTTCAGGATTGCTTCCAAACCTCTCTCTTCTTTGCATGTGAGGCTCCAGACTGTATCCACTATTCTAATGGAAGCCTTGCACAATCCAAATATAGGACTTGGAGGGATAACCCAAGTTTATTCCTCTGTTCATCTCATTACAATGTGAGCAGCATATATGGTTTGTAATTTATCTTCAGATAATTTTATTAAGTATCAATGGGTGTGATTTTGACATGCTGGGGCAATAAGTAACAAAATAAATGGGTAAAAGCCCTCCTTTCTAAGAAGCAAAAATAAATCAGATAATGTGATTTAAAAGGCTCACAAAAAATATTAAGGAATTTTACATGGTACATGAAAAAGAGGGTTACAGAATAGCAAACCTCAAAATTAAGAAGTTATTAAGCACAATATATAATTATATTCTTCTCTTTTACCTGTAACAAACAACTTCCCCATTTTATATAGAAATAGTTAACATTAAGGGAAATGAATAAGATTGGAATACTGTCTCAAGCTATTGGAAAATAAGAAAATTAGAGCAATATTCATGAAATTGGTTTATCACAGCTTTTTCTGTTTCTTTCCTGATTTATTTCGCAAAGAAAACACTTCGACAATGTATAAGAAAGATTTTAACTGAAATAGTTATAAATTATAATCACAATTTCCTAAATAGCAAAAACATTAACATTTTTTTCCAGCTTTGTTGAGATACAGTTGACATATAACATTGTGTAAGTAATAATAACGTATGTTAGATTGGAATTTCTCCTCTTTGCAGGTACTAACAGCTTAAGAAGTAAAGCAAAAAAATATTTATCTATTGTTCAAAGAAACATTTTCTTTATATTGTTACAAGTAAGACAAGTCTTTTATCTGAGGTTACCCAACATTTGGATCTCACATAAATAAGACTTAAAATCCAAAGAGAAGCCGTGTTGTTGTAAACAACAGCTATGTTGGATGAACTTGGTCCAGTTTTTGAAAATCAAGGTACAAAGAGATTCCTTGTCCACAGCAAGGCTCTTACACATGCACGAGGAAAATCAGGCCTATGCCCTTCGTTTAGTTGAAGCCTAGGGTAAAAATCCTAGACAGTTAATTTTGTATCAATGAAACCTATTTGTAGAAATAGTGCACAACATAATGAGCATGATAAGGGCTAAGAACATCATCCCTCTTCCTTTCTTTTTTTCTCCTTTGAAAATCAGCAGCTTAAGTGGCCTGTGGACCTCCTCTACTGGGGGAGGTACATTTATCCCGATGTTCATTTATAAAGAATTTAGCTTAAAAGGTAAAAAAAAAAAATTATTCCTAGGTAATCATTCCTTAAAGGAGATTTATTATGAATAGAACATTTGTGTTCTATGTTTTTGTGTGTTTGGGAGTGTTGTTTTCCCGGGCACATACAGAAGACAGATTGTTGACAGTAAATGTTTAGTCAAGGGTGAGAATACTTTTGTTTTAGTTACAGATCCTTTCTACCAGCCAGATGATATTTTCTCCTTTCAATCAGTGCCGCAGAAGCTTTCGTGTGTTATATAGCAGTGCTGCTAAATATGATGGAATGGCTGCATCTTTTAATTTAGTCCCAGTAGGAGAATAAGCTATTCTTCTTCTACTAGGTGACAGACGGGGACTTTTTATGCTATGTAAAGCTCAGCTGGTTGAAGCCTTTTGAGAGATGGTGCTATCATGTCGGATTTTCTTGAATCATTTATCAGAGGCAAATTGTTGTCTCCATTTTCTACAAAGCATTGCTTTTGGATTAGAATGCTCTTTGGAAATGAGCCTGTACAGGCAACATGTACACATTTAGGGCATCATTTGACTGCCTTATACTTAATAGGTGTGATGGGACGAATGTAATTAACATATGAGGAAGGTTCTGGCTTGGCCTGCTCAGTTCCCTATCTTTCATGCAAATGAAGGAAGGCTCCACAAATTCCAGGCAATTCTTTGGGCTTTTATGATGGAATGAAGATAAGATAGGCCAAAAGCAAAGCAGATGGGTTTTTGAAAGAAAAGAAAAGCATAGAAGAGCCCTCGTGTCCAGGGGTCTGTAGACAATGTATATATCCTTTGGTAGGGGACTCTGGGAAGAAATGATGAACTTTTGGAAGGAATGATGTAGAAACATAATCAGTTCTTCTGAGGAAGGAAAGTGGAAGGCTTCCAGAGGCTTGAGGCATTATAAAATAGGGAAAGAGAGGATTTTAATGAGCTTTGTTGTTTATGTACTTGTATCCTCTTTAAAGATGTTGAAATGTGTACATAAACATCGGACGTCCTATCTGAATTATAATTTTTTGAATGTAACAGCCTTCTGGGACTGAGCCAAGTGACCATGGCTTCCTTGGGATTATATCTGTAGGATAGTTATGAGCTTTTATAATGGGCTTTTTCTCTGGGCATTTCCTACTTCAGACACATTTTGGTACACTGGAAAATTTCCAATGACGAGGGGTTTCTGTGGGTATATGAATATCTGTGAACCGATAGGCTTATTTATCTACAAGGCTATGAAGTATTCTCTGTGTCATCAAGCAGTATATCTGCTGACAATGCTATATCATAAAAAAGATTTGTGATATCGTTAGAGATACAAGATGGTGAGTGATGATGTTGGAGCACAACATCTCAAGAGCTTGAAGGTGAACTGGAAAAAAATAAAATCAAGTTTTAAGAGATTTATTTGCCAATATTAGTCTAGAGAAAACTTGGCAGGGTGTGTAGAAACAATTAAATAGACAAGTCAGCTATCAAGTCGCTAGTCTTTCTTTTGTTCAAACTCTTCCTATTGGGTAGAATCCTAATTGATTACTTGCTGAATTGTATCTCTGAAGTTTCTCTGGGACTTGGACGTTATAGCAGTAATAAAAGATTTTCAAAGGAAAAATCTAAACATCTCTCAAGAATAATTTCCATTTCTAAGCATACATCTCTGATTCTATATAATATAATCAGTTTTCTAACTTTTAAAGTCCTCTCTTAGCCCACTTGTTATAGGAGTCACAGGGTACCACCAACGATCCTGAATCTACCCCCAAAGAAAGACAATGGGTTGTAATAATCCCAAAGGTTTAAACCTTCCGTAAGGCTCTGCAGTCACATTGGGAGATCCTATAGCCCTGACTGCAGACGAGGTCCTGGGGGCTCTGGGAAGGATGAGAGGAGCCTTGGAGCACAGACTTTTGACCCCAGGTCACGTTTGCCCTTCCTCCCTGCTGCTCTCCTCATTTTATATAATCTGCTTTCACCCATTTTTGTGTACCGATAGGCTGTGTTGTCAATCACAATGAGATGCTTTACATGGAGAACAATGATTTCGCATGAGGTCTACATTACCCTCTGGCTGTAACAAAGAATTTGGAAAAAGAGATTCATGGAGATACTTTTCCTTCTATGTTCTGAGAGCACATTTACACCAATACTTTATGGATACTTTAGTGCTTGAAGTAACCCTGTGAGGTAGGAGTTTATACTAGTTGGGATAATTCAGGATGCTTTAATAAACACCCCCCGCCCCAACTCTCACTAGTTTAACACAATAAACACTGGTTTATTTCTGTTTTACACAGAGTCCAAAGTGGTTGGTCCTACCTGGCAGTAGGACTTCCACAAGGTCATTCAGAGACTCAGACATCTTCCAGTCTGTGGTTTTGTCATCCCCTGTGGCCCTGGAGTCCTCTGTTAGATCCTCTGATTTGATCCAGAAAAAAAGAATGTGGAGTGTCACTTGGAAGGTTTGTACTGGCCAGACCCGAAGGTGGCATCCGTCACTTCTGCTCTTATCCTAACAGCCAGCACACCTGGCCACACTCAACTGGCAAGAGAGGCCGGGAAATACAGTCTACGTGTGTGGCCAGAAGGCAAGGTAATTGGGTTTGGTGAAAAACTGGCCAGTCTCTGGCGTAGTGTTACTGTCCCCGCCTTACTGATGGGTAAACTGAAACATAAAGGGGTTAAGTAATACACCGAAGTCACCTAACATGTGGTAAGCAAGAATCTGAACCCAGGAATCTGACCCCAGAACAGCCTTTTAAACCTTTTAAACTACAGGGCTGCCTCCCAGATAATTAATACATGGTGTTTCCCGTTACTTCAAATGAGTAAAACAAGGCTGAGGAAGATAACATGCCTCCTCCTAGTTGACAAAATGCAGCAGACACAGGATTAATATTCCTTTATTCTATGGAATTGCAGTCCCATTTACGATGAGTGCAGGACCCTCTGATTTCAGTGGCTCTTTTCCTGAGCATCCTTGGGGAAGCGGGGTGTGTGTTCCAATCTCAGTGAGTATTTTAAGGTGAGCCAACTCACTCTATCACCTGAGACCTCTGGTTCCAACAGCATGCAACTAAGGAGGCAAATGATTAAAATTAGGGATCATGGAGTAAAGCAGACAGGCAGAAAGACATGGGGTTAAGAGGCAGAGTCTGGAACCAGGGCTCCCAAATCAGAAAAATCCAACGCTGGCTCTGCCGGCAGCTGGCTGTTCCTACCTCATTTAAATAAATGTCAAGTTTTTCCCTTGGTCTCTGTCTCAGAAAGGGGCATGTAATTCCTTAGTAGGGTCCTAGTTTGTTCAAGACAATCTTAGCTTATACTGTTGTTCTAGGATTATTGTTAATAGCACCTCCTTTCACTCTCAGAAGTGTCCTGACTTAGATGATAAATTATATGATTACCCTACTTATGGCACCTGAAGCATCTTCACCCAAATACTACTTGGTAATAAATCTTTCGGGGAGGAGGTCACCCCCTAAATTAATTAAGCTCCATAAGCCTTAATCACAAAGCTTGAAGAAATTTGATTATAATACTGAAGTTTGAATTTAGTTTGATTAGCTTTTTGCTGTATTTTAAAAGAATCCGTGAGTTACTTGTATGTGGGCAGCTCTGCCCCAAGCCCTGCCTTCTTTGTAGAGGGACTCGGCCATCTCTTCAGCACAGCCTGAGTCAACAGGCTACCCTCCAAGCCACACTTTTGCTGTTACATGTAGACCCCCTGGTGGACTGTGAACGCTGCCTCTACAGACAAGGGAAGATCCGGTCTCCAGCTACCATACCAACCTCCCTTCGCTCCCTCTCTGCTTGTACCCCACCTGGAGCGGCGAGAAGCCTTACCCTTCAACTCCCCTTTTTGGCTGGGGATTATCTCTTTTCTTCTCCACGTGGGATTTGGGAAAACAGAAGGGAGCCTCTAACCTCACTTGTTTGCACCTACTCACGCCTTGTGGAGCCATGTTCTGTGTAAGATCTGTTCACTGAGAGAAACAAGAAACTACTTCTAGTCTTTAACAGACTTTTATGATCTGGCCTCTGCCTACCTCTTTGACTTCAGCACCTTTCACTCTTTCTCTAGATTGGCCACACTGCCTGCCTTCTTTTTGTAGACTATGCCAAGCATGATCCTGCCATATGGTCTTTGCTCTTGCAGTTCCTTCTGGCTGGAATGCAGTTCCTTCTGGCTGAAATGCTGTTACCCGGATCTGCTTGAATCAGCTTAAACGTCACCTCTTTGAGAGGCCTTCTCTGATGATCCAATCTAACATAACTTTCACAATCACTTTCTCTGTCAAAATCCTGTTTTATTTCCTTCACAATACTTGTCACTATCTAAAATTATTTTGCTGATTTAATAGCTAACTTTCTTTCAAACTCCTTGATAATAATAATAAATAATAGTTACTAGACTTGCTATTGTTGCCAACCCTCTGGAGTCAGTCCCCAATAAGGGTCCTTCTGCCTGGTGTCACTTGCGCCAGTAGAACCAGACTGAGTTCAGTTGAGAAGCAAAGGAAAGCTTTATTCTTTGATCAAAGAATGGAGAGGTGTGGGCTCGGGCTCTAGAGCACATGCTCCCGCAAAGACCCTCAGCAGGGCTGCTTTACAGGGTTCTTGTCTGAGGAGGGAGGGGCAGAATTCTCGAGGGTCCCGTGCGGGCGAGTTGCTCACGGTGCCCCAGATCCAAGCGCTGGGCGCAGCATGTCTGCACACGGACTGCTGCCACCTTCTTGAATGGAGGGGTCGTGTACAGTGCTTCTCCATGTGTCTCCAAGTTGGGGTGTCAGGAACATCAATTCCGTGCTGGAAACTCTAATCCAACACATTAGGTGTAAGATTTCTGCACTCAGCCCCCTACAGGCAAGCACAAAAGAAGAGGTAAGACCTTATCACCTAGATTCCATCTTATTCCCCCCTCCCCAGGACCCCAGTGGGCTTTGTTGATGACACTATGAGCCTAACCCTCTTCTAAGTACTCTACATTGACTAATTTTTAAAATCTTGATAGTCATCCTATGAGATAGGCACTATTATCATTCCCAATTTTTATTTATTTATTTATTTATTTATTTGGCTGCACTGGGTCTTAGTTGTGGCACGTTGGATCTTTGTTGCCACGTGTGGGATCTTAGTGGTGGCATGCGGTATCTAGTTCCCTGACCAGGGATCGAACCTGGTCCCCCTTCATTGGGAGCACAGAGTCATAACCACTGGACCACCAGGGACGTGTCCCATATCATTCCCATTTTATTATTTTTTTAATTTTTAATTTTTAACAAAGAAACTGAGATTAAAAGAAATAAAGTAACTTACCTAATGTTTCAGAAGGGGAGCCAGGATTCAAGCCTAGGCAGTCTGGTTCCAGTGTCTAATCTGAACCACCAGGCAAGGCTCCCTCCCATCAAAGTCATCCCCAGAGGACAGAACTTCCATGTCCTGTGTGCCACTGTATCAACTTCTGTGATATTGTGATTTATAATAAGAGATATATATTTGGTCTTTGTCTGGGTTCTGGTACAGGGCTCCTAAAACCATTGGAATTTCCTAAGTGTTGAGAGCAATAAAAAATGTCTTTTGTTAGTAATGAGTAACTTCTGGAAAGCACCTAAGGATGGGGGCTGGTTGCCAGAGAGTCCAATCATGTGATTAGAGGGTTGGAACTTTCAGTCCCACACCCCCTGATCTTGAGGGAGGGAAGAAGTGCTGGAGGTTGAGTTCAGTCATGAATGGCCAATGACCTAATCAATCATGACCATGGAATGAAGCCTCCGTGGAACCCCAAAAGGAGAGGGTTCTGAGAGTTTCTGTGTTGGTGAACATGTGGAGATTTGGGGGAAGGGCATGGAAGCTCTGCACCCCTTCCCACATACCTTATCCTATGCATCTCTTCCATCTGGGCTGTTCCAGAGTTAGAGCCTTTTAAAATAAAACAGTAATCTAGGGAGTAAGATATTTCTCTGAGTTCTGTGATCTGCTCTAGCAAATTAATGGAACTTGAGGAGAGGGGTCATTGGGACCCTGATCTATAGCTGTTTCAGGGGGAGCGGCAGTTTTGTAGGATTGAACCCTTAACCTGTGGAATCTGACACTACCTCCGGGAAGATAGTGTCAGAATTGAGTTGAATTGTAGGACACTCAGCTGATGTCCGAGAACTGCTTGTTGGTGTAGTGTAGGGAAACTTCCCCAACTCCCACCCCCGCCCCCACCTCCCGCCATGCCAGCGTTGGCTCCTACAAGATTTGGCTCAATTAATGTTTGTTGAACTTTGAGTGAATAAATGGTGTCATAAAACCTTGACCTTGTTTGATTTTTATAAACAGAGAAGGAAACCTCTCACTTGCCTATCTAATAGAAATGCCAGAGCCGAATATCTTGTTTCAAGAGCAATTGGAGGCAGGGACCCAGCCAGGGATGCCCCCGAAATGCAGATGGGGGAAGAGTGCTGCGTAGCCCAATGGCAGATCCTGCATGGAGCTTTGAGAAATTTGTAGGAGTGGCTTTCCATGGGGTTTCTGAGTTAGTCATAAAATAGGCAATCTGGCACCAGGTTACTAATGCCAAAGGGAGCAAGATGCAGACGTAGAAGCAAAGCATAGAGTGAACTAACAAATCCCCTCACACCTTCCCCACCATCAGGGGTGGGCACAGAAAATTAAGCTGTCTTGGATTGAATTTCTACTACTTGCAGCCAAGGGAACCTTCTCTCTACTTCTCTGGCACACCTCCTGGGCTTCCCAGCATTCTGTACAAAACCTGGATCTCTTCACTCATCACATTATGTAGAATTTCACTATTCATCTGTCTCCCGTCCCCTCTAAAAGGTAAAGTCTTTTAACAATACCATGTCTAGTTCATCCTTTACATACCACGACATAGTTAATAACGTATGCTTCCTAATGTTACCTGAGTCAGCCTGACCTGCCTTAGTTCACTTCTCTGAGAATGAAGGAGAGAGTCACACAAATAATCTACGAGTTGTTTTCCAGCTCCATGCGCTGTACAGTCAGGTGAGGACTGTGGATTGCTTTTGTTTTGGATTCAGGCCCTGCTACAAAAAGATGAGTCTTTGTCTGTATGCGCTGTGAATCTGGTCGTGGTCCAACTAGTTTTTAACTAGATGAATACACCCTTTCAATGTCATGTTCCTATTTGTCCCCCTATCTCTTCCCTGCACTGCTGGTTATTTATGTATTTAATATGCAGATAAAGATGCACCAGCTCATACATCAGAGGCCTGCCCCCTACATCTCTGGGGCCTATTAGAAGCAGATCTGTATATCTTGACTAGAGCAAGTCCCTTTGAGGCGATTCATCTGGGCTGGCCATGTTATAAGCTGGGGCTTCTCTTTTTTCTTCCCTTTACTTTCTTTGTATTATTGATGTTTGTACAACCCTTGTTCAGTTCTCATTTTTGTGGACATCTGTTATGCAGCCAATCATTAAAAAAAAAATCTAAACTGAGTTAAACATATCAACCACAACACTTCCCTCAGTCCCCAGGGAATTCAGACCTATTTCTATAGCTGCTGAATGTAAAAACACTGTGAATTCTATCATTTGTATTATTCTAAAATTAACTATGAATGTGCTGGGAGCCTTAAACAAGTTCTAGGCTTTCTTAATCATTTGCTTCTTTACCACTGAAAACAAACAAGAGAAACTGAACCACTGTGTTTTTACAACATTAATCCTAACATTCATTAACTAAGTAGAAGGCGTTTAGCTCCACACATATTTTGTGCTGGTCAGATCTTTGTTTCTTCTTCCCTCAAATTCACTCATTCAACAAATATTAAATATATATGTTGTATATCCTATGTGGAGGAAGTAAAACTCTCACTTTTTTCATATTGAGTCCATTTGCTGACCATCTTTTGACATGTGCAATTGTCTAAATGTCTTTGAACACGTTCTGTGCCTCCTTGGACTACCTTAGGTCCTCCATTTCTTTCTTCAAATGTGAGACCCAAACAGTATTCTTCCAGGCCCAGCACAAAGTGTATAGAGCAAGGGCTTAATGACATTCCTTTCTGGGGAAATTGGAGAATATTTTGTTTCCTGGCACAAGGAAGGTAAGCAACATGGAGTTTTGCATAAAAATGAGTGGATGAAATTAAACTCAGAAATTTTCAAGTGATACTGCACAGGCTGCCTACCTTCCCCCTGTTACCATCCCTCTTTTCCTTTGCCATCAGCAGATCCGTTGGTCTGTGTGAGCTGAGAACATTTCTGTCCTGTTTCCTCTCCTCGTGCCCTTACGCCATTGACCTTTGTGGCTCTCTAGGAACAATATTCTGAAGGTTTTAGACAGAGAGAAAAATTCATGGTCACGGGGTTAAATTTCGTGCTGACTCTCATGACAGCTATAATGAGAGGAAGTGGAAAAACAGAGGAAAGCATCCATTTAATTCAACAAATATTTATTGAATATTTTACATGTATCCCGGTTTTAAATACTGAAGTTAAAGAAGTAAACAAGATGAACAATGTTTTTATTCTTATAATGGGAGAAGAAAGTAAACAGACCATTATAGAAATAGAAAAATATCAGTAAAGTATCTGGGGGGGATTAAAGTGGAGTGATGTGATAGAGCGTGACTGCTGATGACTTCAGCTTGGGAGATCAGGGAAAGCCTCCCTAAGGAGGTGGTTGGGATATTCATGCTTCTCATTTTCTGTGTTTTATGATGTGTTGACATCTTGGGGCCTTGCTAATCCTGGAGAGACTGCCCCCCACCCCGCCCCCCAGGTTGAGCTAATTCCCGGAGAGAGCAGATGACTCCCCAGGGGCATGCCTTCGCTATGCAAACCTGAGTCCATACCTCCATCACCTCCTTTTATCAGGCCTCTGCAGTGCAGGACACTATTCCCTTCCCCAAATTACCCCAGGGCCGGGTACCAGACAACTAGGAGCCACCCCTATAGCCCAAAGCCTGCCAAAGTTACTCAAACTATCCAATCCTAAATTTACTCATCTGCTTACAGTGCCTTGCCCATTCCTCCCCATGAAAACCACAATAAAGGCTCAGGACCATGCTTTCCTCTCGCCCTTTTTCTGTTTCCTGACCAGCCTCAGTGCTTCCCCATGTGGCTCTTTGTGCCATGCCTTCTATTTCTAGGACCTATAAGTATAAAAATCTTCTTTCCTCATAGTAATCATTTCTATGTCTGCATGTCTTACCATACCTAATTAAAACAAATCCTAATTAAAACAGTGACACTTAAGCTGAGATCTGAATGACAAGTAGGACGAGTCACACATGGATGGAGATGAGAGCATTCTAAGTAACAGTGCAGAGACCCTAAGCTTGGCAAGATCAAGGACCACATAGAGGCATACGCCGGGAGTAGACTCTCCTCTCACTTCCTACTTCTTTTCGTTTACTTTCCAGACACCCATTGATCTCTGATAATCCAAAGATTCTTAAAGGCAAATATCTCTGAAGAAGTCCCACCATCCTTTTTATACAAGTCAACGCTTATATAACTACATGACTGATGAGAAGAACTGAAGGTCTCATTAAAGCAATTCACACTAAGGTGTGAAAGAATCTTTGCTAATGTATTTTCATTGAAAGAGGGAATTTATTAACTGAAACACATTTGTTAATCAGTTACACTCAATAGTTTTGTGTCTTAACATCATTCAGATACCCAACATGCACTTATCAAATACATCTCTCATTACACCCAGGTTCTAGGGATGGAGTGAGGAGGAATCATCTTTCCTAAGGAGTAAATGAGTGTTGTGATCACTCTTTGCACTTGTGATTTCTTGTTCAGTGTCCATATTGTCCTTTATGTTATAATCATACCCAAAGCTACATGAGGGCGGGAGGTATGTTCAACTCCATATCACTAGCAAAATGCAGTGTCTGGCAGACTGCAGGCATTCTATTAATGACTTCAAAATGAAAATTATTAAACCAAGTTATACTAAGATAAAGTGTAAATATGATAGATAAAAGTAATTTCCAATATTTTAGTCCCTCAGGACCCAGCAAGGCTAAATTTCTTAGACTTACGGGTTTCATTTCTGGCTGAACTTAAAATCAGCCAGGAAGCTTTTAAAATATAACAGTACCAATCCCCATTACAATCAATTGAGTCAGAACCTAAGAGTGGAATCTGGGTATCAGCATTAAAAAAAAATTTCTCTAGGTTATTCTAACATGCAGCCAGGGTTGAGGAACACAGATCTAGGCTAAAAGGCTACAAACAGTAAAGGTTAATGTACCTGCTGGTGTCTTTAGGCAATGTGAAGAACAGCTATCAGAATTTGCACAGATGACTAAGAAAGTAGAATTCTCCAGGACACAGAGGTTCACAAAGGTCTAGGCTTCAGGGACAATCAAGTAGAGAAAATTGGGCAGAGAAGCTTTAGACAGAGACCCAAGCTGTGCAACCAAGAAGGAAGAAAGCAGATTGGCATTTGCAGCAAAATGAGTTCTTTCATATTCATTTTTAAAGTGCTTACAGGATTTCAGGTGACTGAAGTCACTGGCAGTCATCTTTGCAGAAACACAAATCATAATATTTGAGAAACAAAAAGGTGATGCCCTGAGGGCAAATTTTATATTCGCCTTTAAAAAAGGGACCTGGAAAATTATACGTCATTTTGCTGCAAGAACTTACTATGCTGACAAATATTTGTAAAATGTTATTTCAGCCCATGAATTTTATTTTAGTAGACATTCAGAGTAAGTCACAGCTTCATAGAGCAAATGCCAGCCTTCCTTTCCATTCCCACATCCAGAGTCTCACCTTTCAAAAGAGAGTACTGGATCTCAGTCGACACTTTCTGGTAATGAAATCTGCCATGAAATTTTAAGCTAACAAATGGCTATGATTCACAAAATCTATCCAAACGAATCCTTATCGACTGGAAGCCTTGTTAACAATATGATATCTGAGTTTATCACTAAAAAATTATTTTGGAACAAATTCAAATACCAATTAAAAATCAAAATAAAGTCTCATCTTCCATGGTTATCTAGATTATCATTCTGTTAGTTGAATATAAAGTTTGCCCTCAACTTCTCTCCTTTTTTGTTTCCTAAATATTATGGTTTGTATTTCTGCAAAGATGCCTGCCAATAATGTCAGTCACCTGAAGCTCTCCAAGGACCTTTAAAATGAACACTAAAGAATTCATTGTGCTGATAAATATTTGTAAAATATTGTTTCAGCCCATGAATTTAATTTAAATAGGACTTAGTAACAGAAAGTTGTCTCAGCATAGGGTCATGATTAAAAGCATGATCTCCTGATCAAATCCTGATTCCACTATTTCATAAAATCAATACCTGTTCAACAAATATTTATTCAGTACTTGCTAGTGATAGGCACTAGATGTTTTAGATGATTGGAAGATATTGGTGAATGAAAGAGATAAAAATCCTTGCCTTCTTGACACTTACACACTACTGAAGGAGGCTGACAATAAAAACAATAGAATAAACTTAATTTATTAACAAATTGTTTAACACATTAAAAGGTGATACATTGTACATATTTTTTATATAAGGGGGGTGGGGATTCTGGGAGGGTTGGGAGTGGATTATAGTATTAAATAGTGTGGTCACGGTAGCTTTCATTGAGGAGGTGATATTTGAGTAATTGCTTGAAAGAGGTGAGAGGGTTAGCCTTGTGGATATCTAAGGGAAGTGTTCTGGAAAGATGGAAAAGCAAGTGCAGAGCCTGGTAGCAGAAGTTTGCTGATGTGTTTGAGGACAGCAAGGAGGCCAGAGTATCTAGAAGAATGTGAGCAGCGGGGAGAGAAGTACAAAATGAGTTCAGAGAGTTTGGGAGAGGGAGGCAGGTCACAGGGTCTTACAGGCCATTGTAGGGACTTTGGCTTTTCTCCTAAGGGAGGATGGGAGTTCTTGGAGGATTCTGAGCAGAGGAATAGCATGATCTGACCTCTGTTTTTTTTTTTTTTTTTTTTTAATTGTATAGCTACTTTATTTATTTATTTATTTATTTTTGGCTGTGTTGGGTCTTCGGTTCGTGCGAGGGCTTTCTCTAGTTGCGGCAAGTGGGGGCCACTCTTCATCGCGGTGCGGGGACCGCTCTTCATCGCGGTGCGCGGGCCTTTCACTATCGCGGCCCCTCCCGTTGCGGGGCACAGGCTCCAGACGCGCAGGCTCAGTAGTTGTGGCTCACGGGCCCAGCTGCTCCGTGGCATGTGGGATCTTCCCAGACCAGGGCTCGAACCCGTGTCCCCTGCATTAGCAGGCAGATTCTCAACCACTGCGCCACCAGGGAAGCCCTGACCTCTGTTTTAAAAGCTTACTGTGGAAGAGAGTTCCACTTCTGGTGTGACAGTGTGAGAAGCTCCACAGATCCCCTCCCCATGGAAACTGGTAAAAATTATTTTTTAAATCAACCATTTAAGGTCTCAGGAAATGGTCCAGAGAGCATACAGCAGATAAAGAAACATTTATTCAAGAAATCTACTAAAACTCTGTAAAAACTACAGGAAGTTGTGGTATTTGAACTAAGATCTCCGAGCTCCCTTCCAGCTCAGTGAGATGTAAACTCTGCTCCAAAATTGTACAGCCATGAACACAGGGTTCTCCCTGCCAAGCCCCCAGTTGGAAGGGCTATCTTTTGGGGAGAGGCAATACATAAGCTCTGCTCATCTTGCCTTCAGTTACCTATTGCTGAAGCTAAGTTCCAGGTGAGTGTGGCTGAGAAATGGAGACTCCTTCTGCCTCACCATCATTGATGGGATGGAGGCCATACTGTGCCCACAGCACCACTGAGAATACTAGAACCCTGATTGCTCTTTCCTTGGCTTGTGGGGTGGGAATTCTGTGCTGAAAGAGACAAGCCAAGGAGACCTGGGGCTGCTGACTTTCCAACCACTGAATGTGCAGCTTCTGAAGAGGAATGTCACTCAGAGAAAAGGGTGCCATTGTCTCCATCCCTAGCATCAATGACATGACTCAGAGATTTTTGCCTAAGAGGAGGAACAGGCCATAAAACAGCTTGAAATCCCTCCCCAATGGACTGATTCCCTTTGCGACAGTGTAGACCTCATTTGCAATAGTTCAAGCCTAAGTTCACTCTCAAAAGCAGTGGAAGTTTTGGTGAAAGTTCATTGGGAGGCGATTGATAGATTCTTTGGAAGTAAAAGCTAAAAAGTAAAAGCTACATAGGCCAGGTAGCTTTCCAGAGACAAATGGGAAAAGAGACAGCTGCAAAGAGCTTTCCTGGGGTCAGAACAAACCTCACATGCTGACTTTGGGAACTATCCCTTTCAAAGGAACCAAATTTGGATTGAATTAGTCTGTGTAGTAATTTATGTACCAATGCACTGTTGAAAACAAGAAAGCAATCAGTCTATAATTAGTGGCACTTGAAGATTCGGTGTGGTCAAGGAAAGAGACAGTCAAAGAGAGCCCTGCCAAAACCACTGTCATCCCAGAGTAACTGTGGGCCTCAAGAAATGTGGGACAGCTTTAAGTGCACCAACATAGTTGTAATGGGAATACCAGTAGGAGAGGAGATAGAGAAAGGAGAAGGAAAATGTTTGAAGAAATAATGGCTGAAAACTAATGAAATTTATTTTAAAACATTAATTAATACATCCAGGAAGCTTAATGATTTCCAAGTTAAGATAAAAACAAAAAAGTATATACAAGTAAACACATGTCTGAAAGCCAAAGACAAGGACAAAATCTTGAAAGCAGCAAGAGAAAAATGGCTTGTCACTTACAGAGAATTGCAATGGGATTAACAGCTGACTTAGAAAAAATGGAGGCTAGAAGGCAGTGGGATAATATGTTTGAAGTGCTCAATGAAAAAAAAATGTCAAGAATCCTGTATCCAGCAAAATTATTTTGTTGTAATGAAGGTGAAATAAAGACATAAAGACATTTCCAGATAAAGTCTGAGCGAATTTACTCCTAGCAGATTTGCTTTAGAAGAGATACTAAAGGAATTTCTTCAGGCTGAAAGCAAGTGACCCCAGATGTTAATTGGAATCCACATGAAAAAAACAAAGAACACTGACAAAGGTAGTTATACAATTATAAAAAACAGTAATAACGCATATTTTTCTCCTTTCTTCTCTTAACTGATTCTAAAAGTAACTGTATAAAATGATATGTATATAATGTATTTGGGGCCCTATAACATGTAGAAATGGAATGTGAGTAGGAGCAAAGATGTATTTGGTTAAGGAAATGACTCCATATGTGAACTCGAATTTACAGGAAAAAATGAAGAGAGCTGATGACAATAAATACGAAGATTAATATAAGAAAAGCTAAAAGTATACACTTGCTATTCTTTTTCTCTCTCAGCTTCTTTAAAAGACATAAAATTACATAAAGTAATAATTATAACAATGTAATTTTGGATTTGTAACATTGATAGATACAATTAGTATAACAATAATACCACAAAAAGGGGAGAAAGGGAATAGAACTATATAGGAGTAATGTTTCTATAGTTCATTGGGATTAAATTAGTATGAATCTGAAACTACTTCTAATAAATTAAGGTAAGCCCCAGAGCAACCACTAAGGAAGTAACTCAAAAAATATGGTGAGAAAAATCATTAAAGAAATTAAAAAGATACTTTAGAAAATATTCACTTAAGACAAAAGAAAGCAGTAAAGGAGGAAAAGAGTAACAACAACAACAAAAAGGCATAATGCATATAGAAAACAAAAAGTTAAGTGGCAGATGTAAATCTGACTATATTTATAATTACCTTAAATGGGAATGGATTTAAAAGTCCCATCAAAAAACAGAGATTGTCAGATTTGATAAAAAATAAACTAGATCCAACTGTATTATGTCTATAGGAGACACTTTATTTTATTTTATTTTATTTATTTATGGCTGTGTTGGATCTTCATTTCTGTGCGAGGGCTTTCTCTAGTTGTGGCAAGCAGGGGCCACTCTTCATCGCGGTGCACGGGCCTCTCACTATCGCAGCCTCTCTTGTTGCGGAGCACAGGCTCCAATCGCGCAGGCTCAGTAATTGTGGCTCACGGGCCCAGCTGCTCCGCGGCATGTGGGATCCTCTCAGACCAGGGCTCGAACCCGTGTGCCCTGCATTGGCAAGCAGATTCTCAACCACTGCGCCACCAGGGAAGCCCTATAGGAGACACTTTAGATTCAAAAATACAACAGCTTGAAGGTAAAAGTTTGAAAAAAAATAATCATTCAAACATCAATCACAAGAAATTTAGAGTGTCAGACATAATATGCTTCAAAACAACAACAACAAAATGTTACTAGAGATAAAGAGGAACACTGTGTAATGACAAAAGTCAATCTATCAGGAAGATACAACAATTATAAACATATATGCACTTAAAAACAGAGCACTAAAATACATGAGGCAAAAACTGAAATAGGAAATTCAACAGTTATAGTTGGAAACTTCAATAGTCCACTTTCAATAATGGATAGAGCAACTAGGAAAGAGATCAACAAGGAAATAGAAGACTTGAACAACATTATAAACCAAGTATACCTGGCATACATCAATAGAACATTTCACCCAACAATAGCAGAATATGCATTTTTCTCAAGTGTACATGGAACATTCTCCCGGATATATCATATACCAGGCCATAAAACAAACCTCAATAGATTTTAGAGGATAAAAATAACAAAAGAACACAAAACATATTATCTGACCACAGTGGAATGAAATTAGAAATCAACAACAGAAAGAAATTTGGGAAATCCTCAAATACGTGGAAACTAAACAACACATTCCCAAATAATTAATGGCTTGAAGAAGAAATCAAGAAGAAATTATGAAATACTTTGGATGAATGAAAGGGAAGATACAGCATGTCAAAACTTGATGCAGCTAAAACAGTGCTTAGATGGAGATTATAGCTGTAAATGCCTATATTTAAAAAAAAAAAAGAAATTTCAAATCAGTAACCTGAATTTCCATCTAACACACTGGAAAAAGATCAAACTAAACCTAAAGCAAGCAGAAGGAAGGAAATAATAGAGAAAGGAAATTAATGAAGTAAATAATGGAAAAACACTAGAGAAAATCAATAAAAACAAAAGCTAATTCTTTGAAAAGACTAATAATTTTAACAGACCTTTTGCTAGATTGACCAAGAAAAAAAAAGAAGACTGAAATTACTAGAATCATAAATGAAAACAGGGAACATGTCTACCAACCTTAAAGAAATTAGACATTTTAGATGACATAGATAAATTCCTAGAAAGACATAAAAACTTACTCTTACTGTGTTTAAAATTTCATGTAGAGTAAGGGTGGAAGTAGAGAGAGCTGTTAGTTGTGAATGGCAAGACATGATGCTGGCTCCACAAGGGTGGTAGCAGTGGAAGTGGTGAAAAGTGGTCAGAGTCTGAATACATTTGGATGCTAGGGCCAGTGAGATCTCCTGATAGATTCAACGTGAGAATCAAAGATGACTCCTTGTTTTTTCCTGGAGCAAAAAGCAGGAGGGCTTTTCCATCAACTGATAGGGGGGAGACCCTAGGTGCAGTTGTTTTGGGAGTGGGAAGGATATCTTTTATTTGCTCCTTATAAATTCACTGTCTACCCTTCTTCATTTTGTTCTGTGCTCCACGAGGCTGACCTCTACAGAGCTCCTCAGCTCTGCTCTCTGGCTTTCCAGGTATGTTCAATTAATTGGGAACACTAAGAGATTCAAGGGTAGGAGGAGTTGGTTTAAACTTCTTGTACTTCTCCACCAAGGATCACAGCTCCTGTCAATTGACCTTCTACGTCTTTCTGTCTCTCTGTCCCTCCCTCTGCACCCCAGTGACAGCTGCTTCCTCCCTTTACTCCTTTACCCTTCAGGGTTGATGGGACAGTAGTGCCTTTGTTAGCACTGGAGTGTTGTGCTATCTTTTGTGGTTTCCCTACACCCTGTAAATAGCTCCTTTATTAAACTGTCCTCAAATTACCTAAATTAAGTGTGCCACCTGTTTCTTGCCAAAACTATGGCTGATATGGGAAGAAGATCAGAAACTTGGTTTTGGACATAATGAGATATCAAAGGGGGGATGAGAGTAGGCAATTGGTTATTTGAGTCTGGAATTCAGGAGAGTGACATAGCCTAGAGATAAGAATTTGGAAGTCATTAGCAGAAAGAAGATATTTAGAACCAGGGGACTTGATGAGATCATTGAGGGAGTGAAAAAGATAGACAAAAGAAGAAGACTGAGACCTGAATTTTGGACTCTTTAATGTTAAGAGGTTGGGTAGATGATGGGGAACCAGCAAAGGAGAAGGAGAAGCAAGGGAGGAAGGAGGAAAACCAAGGGAAGCCAACTGAGGAATGTATATCAAGGAGAGGAGTGATTCACTGTGTCAAATGCTGCTGAGAAGCCAGGTGCAAACGAGACTAAGAATTGACCATTGAATTTAGCAATGTGGAGGTCATTGCTGACCTTGGCAAGAATATGTTCAGTGGTGTTAGGGTAACAAAACCTGTTTAGAGTGTGTTTTAAAGAGAAGAACTGGAGAAAGCAAGTATAGACAAATGAATTTTGCTACAAAGAGAACAGTATATGGTTAGTGGCTAGAGAGGAAAGAGGAATTTTGTTTTGTGTTCATTTATTTTGTTTTATTAAGATGGGAGAATAACAGCATGTTTGTATGCTAATAAGTATGATTCAGTAGAAAAGAGAAAAATAATAATGTAGGCGAGAAATGGGAGAATTGCTGAAGGATGCCCCTGAATAGGAGAGGGTGGGAGTCTAAGACACAATGAGAAGGGTCCCCTGAGACAGGAACACAGAGCACATAGTTCATCTATAGTAACAAGAGAGAAGGCAGAGTGTGCAGATTCAGAATTTCTCTTCTGATTGTATTTTCTCAGTAAAGTAGGAAGTAATCAGCTGTGAGTGAGCACAGTGGGGAGGGGTAGGAAGTTTGAGACGAAGTTGTGAATGGTTGCCTACGAGTGTAAAAGTTAGTGACCTAAGGAAGTGTAGTATGAATGCTGGCAACATCAAGAAATTCCTTAAGGTTCACTATCATGAATTTAAAATGGAATAATGTTCAACTGAAGGGATGCAGTTAGAGAGTAAGCAGGGAGTTGGATTCAACAAGGAGTTGTGGTTTTCTTAAGCAAGATGTGTGGCCTCATATATAAAATGGGGATAATAATACTTACCATGAAAGTTGCTATATGCATTAAATGAGATAACACAAATAAAATGCTTATCACAGTGTCTGGTACATAGTAAGTACACAATAAACGTGTGCTAGAATTATTGCTATTGTAATACCTAGTAGGGCTAGGAAAACTTCCGAAGTGGAAATTATCTGTTTTAATCGTACCTGTAATGACCAAATGCTTCTGTTGGTTAATTGCAGTTTGGTTCAACTATTCTTAGCATGTGTCTTCTTACCAGGTGGGGACGTAGAGACTACATCTATGTTGCCTTTATAACACTTCACTTCCAATAGGCATAAGCTTGCACAAAATAGCTCGGGGAACCATTTGCTCATCTCTGCAATGCTTCAATTCCCATTGTAGAGCAATAGTTGGAAAACCCAGCTCCTTCTGTTTGTTACAGACTTCTGACATTTGATCTTTCTGCTAAATTCTTGGCAATGGCCTTAAGGCAAGTAGGAATCCAATTGCTTAGATTAGTATAACTTTGAAGTTATTCCTCTGTTTCTAACACTGGTACTCTGAGAATAGGAATTCCAAACAAGCTCAGATAGCTTGTATGCCTTTCTTGACCTTTTCAAACATCATTTCTTTCATTTTGGACATTGATTGTACCTGATTAAGCTATCTATATCACATTTTTTTGACTATATTTACTGTTATTACATCAGGTGCTGCCTGAAGGAATGATGCGGTATCCCCAAGCCAGGCCACTTGGGTGTCTCTTAGTCTGGGGGGGGGGGGTATGGTGGCATTTTCCCAATTGGTGCCCCCAAGCTGCCTGGTGTTTTGGGACAAGGAAGGAGAATCTTGAGCCCCTGGGGACGAAGAGCCTTCCCAGTTCAGACCATTTGCTGTATAGCTGAGTGCCTTTTGCCAGTTTCATTCCTCCTACTCCTATTCTGAAGCCTTTAGGCAGTAAATACAGTTATACAATGTAAATCATTCTCCCTTTCTAAACAACAACAAGTTTTAAAATAATATGAAGAACACTGACAGTATAATTAAATAAATAAATATATAGAAAGCACTTAATTTTTTTTAAAATTTCAAACTCATGGAAAAGTTGAGTAAAGAACAATGAACACTCATATACCCCTATCTGAATTTATCCACTGTAGAGTTGCCAGGTAAAATGCAGGATTCCAAGTTAAACTTGAGTTTCAGATAAATCATGAATAATTTTTAAGTATGAGTATGCATGCAGTATTTGGGACATACTTATACTAAAAAAATATTTGTTGTCTCTCTGAAATTCAAATTTAACTAGGCATCTTGTGTTTTTTTGGCAAATCTGACAGCCCTAACTTACTGTTAACATCTAACCTCACTTGTCCCCATCTTTTCTCTTATACATTTCTCCTTTGCCAAACCATCTGGGGAACATTAAAAAAAAAATCTCAAATAGGCCTTGTATACATATATAAAGAAAATTCATTTTCATTGGCTTTTTTTTTAAAACTAGTGCTTGCAACTGTGCTTTCCACTTGTTATTATATAGTGCTAATTCCCTACTCTTGCCCAGACTCCAGGTTAGTTCTAAGTGCACATCCATATGCAGTTACAAAACCACTTCAACACTCATGTCAAAAAACCAGTTGCTATCATGTTGTGAAAATGACTATACTACCCAAAGCAATCTACAGAGTCAATGCAATCCCTATAAAGTTACCAGTGGCATTTTTTACAGAACCAGAACAAAAATCTTAAAATTTGTATGGAGACAAAAAAGACCCCAAATAGCCAAAGCAATCTTGAGGGAAAAAAATGGAACTGGAGGAATTACACTCCCTGACTTCAGACTATACTACAAAGCTACAGTAATCAAGACAATATGGTACTGGCACAAAAACAGAAATATAGATCAATGGAACAGGATAGAAAGCCCAGAGATAAACCCACACACCTATGGTCCACTAATCTATGACAAAGGAGGCAAGGATATACAATGGAGAAAAGACAGTCTCTTCAATAAGTGGTGCTGGGAAAACTGGACAGCTACATGTAAAAGAATGAAATTGGAACACTCCCTAACACCATACACAAAAATAAACTCAAAATGGATTAGAGACCTAAATGTAAGACTGGGCACTATAAAACTCTTAGAGGAAAACATAACAAGAACACTCTTTGACATAAATCACAGCAAGATATTTTTTCATCCACCTCATAGAGTAACGGAAATAAAAACAAAAATAAACAAATGGGACCTAATGAAATTTAAAAGCTTTTGCACGGCAAAGGAAACCATAAACAAGACGAAAAGACAGCCCTCAGAATGGGAGAAAGTATTTGCAAACAAATCAACAGACAAAGGATTAATCTCCAGAATATATAAACAGCTCATGCAGCTCAATATTAAAAAAACAAACAACCCAATCCAAAAACGGGCAGAAGACCTAAATAGACATTTCTCCAAAGAAGACATACTGATGGCCAAGAAGCACATGAAAAGCTGCTCAACATCACTAATTATTAGAGAAATACAAATCAAAACTACAATGAGGTATCACCTCACACCCGTTAGAATGGGCATCATCAGAAAATCTACAAACAACAAATGCTGGAGAGGCTGTGGAGAAAAGGGAACCCTCTTGCACTGTTGGTGAGAATGTAAATTGATTCAGCCACTATGGAGAACAATATGGAGGTTCCTTAAAAAACTAAAAATAGAATTACCATATGATCCAGCAATCCCACTACTGGACATATACCCAGAGAAAACCATAATTCAAAAAGACACATGCACCCCAATGTTCACTGCAGCACTATTTACAATAGCCAGGTCATGGAAGCAACCTAAATGCCCATCGACAGACGAATGGATAAAGAAGATGTGGTACATATATACAATGGAATATTACTCAGCCATAAAAAGGAATGAAATTGGGTCATTTGTTGAGACGTGGATGGATCTAGAGACTGTCACACAGAGTGAAGTAAGTCAGAAAGAGAAAAACAAATATCTTATATTAATGCATATATGTGGAACCTAGAAAAATGGTACAGATGAACCAGTTTGCAGGGCAGAAATAGAGACTCAGATGTAGAGAACAAACGTATGGACCCCAAGGGGGGGAAGTGGCGGGGGGGTGGGGGTGGGGGTGTGATGAATTGGATGATTTGGATTGACATATATACACTGATGTGGATAAAATGGATGACTAATAAGAACCTGCTGTATAAAAAATAAATAAAATAAAATTCAGAAAAAAAGAAAACAGTTGCTATCACCAATGAAACAATAATCAAGTGGCCTCTGAACATCACCCTTCTGGAATTAATACTAAAACCATTTTAAGCTAAGGGTAGGCACTCTACAGAAACTCTTTGTATTGACTAAACAATTACCATTGCTTGGTTCTGGTGGATCTTCTAGCTTTTCTCAGTTTCTTTAGTATGAGAAATCTCACCCAAATTCTCTTTTGTTTAGACACATCCATATTTGTAGGTACTTTAATGAAATTGTTAAGAGCACAAGTCCAGGAGTCAGACAGTCATGGGTTAAAATCCTGTCTTTTGTAGTCATGGTTAGTTCAAGGAAGTTATTTAACTTTTTTGTGACTCACTTTCCTCATCTGTAACATGGAGTAAAATATATACTTCATGCACCTGTTGCAAGGTGAGCCCTGTGCCTGGCACAAGTATACTGGCAATCATCATGTAGATCTCCACTGTAATTTATCACACTTTCACTGGAGCCAGTTTTGCATTGTGTTTCCTATCTTACTCTGAAAATAATTTCCACACTGGGTATGAATACTTCTAAACCATAGCTACTGCTCACAACCTTCTTGTTACAATAGACCCAAATAGTCATATATAAAAACAGAATGGAGGTTAAAGGGGATGAGGTCTAGTTGTATTCTTAGATCCCTGATGGGGGTCTAAGATACACAGATATGGGTCAGGGACCATCATCTAGATAGAGGTATAGTAGAAAAGGAATTTGACTCCATCATCGACCATATGGTGTGTGTGTTTGTGTGCATGTGTGTGTATTGTGTATGTGTGAGTGTCCACATGTGTGTGCTAGGGATGAAAAATGATACCAAGATATATACAAGTTTATGGGTCATATATGGAAATTGATCTTTCCTCTATACTTCATATTAGATGTTATCAGATCAAAGCGTCCAGCTTGGATCATCAGACCTTTAAAAGAATGTGGAGAAACTGGAACAGATTCAGAGAAAAGAATCATAAATATGCAAATATTATATGAAAAATATTGAGAGATTTGAAACTTAAAGAAAGTCAAGGATGACTTGGTTTGTTTTCAAGAATAAGAAGAGCTTTTCTTAAAGATTCAGATCAGCTATTCCTTGTGTCCACAGAGGACCAAACGAGGGGAAAGGAATACATTAAAACTGTGTACTGCATGTTTTTTATTTTGTGTAAGGAAGAACTTACTGCAAACTTGGTGATAAAATAGTCGACTGGACTGCTGAGTTAGTTATGGGGTCTGTAATGGGGAGTTTTGTCTTAAAGCTTTGTGGATAATCACCAGACCTAGCTATTTTCAATTTGGCATCTACCTAAATCAGGTTGCTGCACCAGATGAATGCTGAAGGTTCTTTCTAGCTTTGGAATATAACTAGAAAATACCAAGGGGCTGCATATATAAGACATGTTGCACAATTAAAAATCTATCTATCGAAGAGGTAGGTCAGCCACAAAGCAGAGGCGAGCGTTTTAGCATGCTCTGGCTGTTACACAGAGCACAACATGAGACCCATCAGTCAGCTTCTAACAGACAATCCAGGTCAGCCAGACTGATGGGATTTTTAGTGTTGATTGTGTTGGATTTGCATTTGCTGTTACGAAAGGGGCAACCAACAAAGTCTTAGAATAGTGTGCATGCGTTGACCCATAACCAGTGAAACAAACAAAATAAAAAAGGCTGCTGTTAAATTAATAATTCTTAGTATGGATAGGAATGCTTTCTTTATTAAATTCAGAGTGGATTCATTCTAGGAACAATTTTGGTCTAGAGGCTGTCACTTGCTATAGATTACTGACTTTAGTGCTTGGCTGCCAAAATACTTTGGCTCATTCTCAAGCCCCAAGAATTGCATAAATTTTCCCTCTGATCATGCTCCAGAGCCATCAACAATATCTCTAGATGTCTTTTCTTCTAATTTTATTTAATTCTTTTGTCTCAAGTCTCCTAAGAATTTCTGTGTACTATTTATATTGTATTATATTAATTATGAGTCATAGCCATACATTGATTCACATGATCCATATATTAATCACATGATTGTGTGCCTTTGTTCCTTTACTAGGTTTCTATTTTTTCTTAACCTGTCCACAATCTCAGATAAGCATCTTCTGCAAGTCTGTAGTTCTCCTCTCACCTGCACATGGACTGGCACAGATGTTGACAAACGGAATGTATTTTTCAGCCAATGTTTATTGTCTCTGACCAGATCTAAAAGGCTTGATTGTTTACATGTAACAAACAAAACAGAACAATAACCATAATAGTGAAACAAATCAAAACAAAAGCCTTGTGGTTAAAATCAGCTGGGACTTAATTTTTCTCCCACATGAAAAGGTCTGGAAGTGAGAAGTCCAGGGCTGGTGAGGCAGCTGCAGGGTTACACAGTTTTGGATTCCTTCTGTTCAGTTACCCTGTCGTCCTCAGTGCATGGCCTCATGGTCCACGTGGGTTGTTGTGGCATCAGCCATCACATCCACGTTCCAGGAGGCAGGATGGAGGAAAAGAAGGGAGAGCTGACTCACCTCCTTCAAGAAAATTTCCTGGAAGTTCCACACATCACTTCTAGTTGATTCTCACTGACTAGAACATAGGTACAAGGCTGCTTCCAGCAGCAAAGGAGGTTGGTAGTATTTTACTCTGGATGACAGTGTGCCCCACTATCATGGAGAAAGGAATCAATGAATGACAAACTGGACAATGAGCAGTCTTCAGCCCAGAGCCCAAATGTTGTGTTGGCAAGAGAAGTTCAATACAGATACAGTGATTTTAAATGTCAGCGTGGTGTGGACATTTCCCTGTGGTAACTATGCATCAAAACACTGTGCATAGTTTATTCATTAAGAGCTACATCCAAAACTCTTCCTGAAAACCTGGGAAGAAGGTGCTGCTATTATGTCTCAAGGTGTACCAAGACTGAGAACCGCACAGTTCATGGTAAAGTTGGTAGTTGAACCTAAGCAGTCAGATCCCTGAACCTGTACTATTAACTGTATCACTGTGTTGTCTGTAAAGTAACATAGAAACATTGCCTTTCTAGGAATTTTTCAGCACAATCCGTGGCAGAACTCTCAGGGACTCTGTGATGCTGCCTTCATTATGACAACACACGTGCACATATTTGAAAAAATTATATCTGTGCCTTCATTTGGACATGATATGCAATTTTCAGGAGATCCTCTGAACTCATGTAATTTGTTAGTGGTGACATCCTTCTCCTACCTCATCTTTCATTTGTTAAGTGTTGTCTTTATTTTTCGGCTTCCTAGAAATTTGGAACTATGTAAAGTTTGTTTTAATTAAGCTCAGTTGATTCAGTGCATTCATTCTTTTGCAGCATTTTATTCTTATAGCTGTAGTTGAGATATATTCATGATTCAAGATGGTGATGTCAGTCTGTTTGGTTGGGGAATGGCCAAATTGTTGTGAAGCATTGTCAACTCAGGCACGTGATTGATGACAGGCTTATTGTAGAAAACAAGATTAACAGGTTTGGGGGGGTGTTTATTTTAGTTTAGAAAAAGCTGTCCTATTGTTTTGATTGTACGGGGAAAAAAATCAAAATTTTAGTCATTATACAGTGACAGGTGTTTGGCAAATTGGAAAATATACCTTAGTCCTACTGAATGTCAAATTAATAGAATGTTACCTTAGGGGAAAACTAATCTCAAAACAATCTTTTTTAATTCGTATTTTTTCTAACTCAATTATTGTATTTCCTTCAGATGAAATCAAAACCTTCTAGTCAAGGGTCCTTTCTATAAATATTTCATGTCAGTTGATGCGTGAAATAGCCCTCTTTTTCAATAACTGATGAAGGGTAGGGAAGATTTGATGCTTAGGGAATTCATTATTATTTCAGACTGTTCTTAAAAGGGATTTTCATAGTTCTTTATTTCCATAAGTCATGTCATAGTTTTCCAAAAAGAACTGAAAGAAAATGAAATAAAGATACTGAGACAACTTTTTAAAAATGTTTATTACAGACATTGTCAGACACATAAAAAATAGGCATAATACTATTATGAACTGCCAAGCACCCATCCCCCAGTTTCGACAGCTATCAACATATGGCCAATTTGTTTCAACTTCCCCTCTACCCCCATCTCCTTCCCTTCTACACATTGGATTATTTTGGAGTAAATCTCAAACATCATCTCATTTATCTTTAAATACTTCATTATGAACCTATGCAAAATATGGATTCTTTGTTTTTTTTAAAACATATACCCAAACATAATATCCCTTCTGCAAAAAGTAATAATGATATTGAAAACATGATATGTTTATTCTCTTTTTCTCTCCTCTTTTCAACAGTTGGTATGTTTTAATCAGAATCCCAGCAGGTTCACATATTGCAGTTGGTGTTCTTTTAGTATATAGGTTCATTTTTCTTCTGTTTATTTTTCTTGCAATTTATTAGTTGAAAAAATATTATAAAGTATCTCACATTGTGGATTTTGCTGATTTGTTTTCCTGTGGTGTCATTTATTATGTTCCTCAGTCCCTTGTATTTCTGTAAATTGATCAGAATCAGGTTTGATTTTTTTTCTTTTTTACAAGAATACTTCATAGATGGTGTTGTGTACTTCTTATTGCATCATATCAGGAGGACATAGTGCTTAGTTGTCTCTCATTTTATGATAAAATTGATCAATTTTTGTTAAGTAATGTCAGCCAAATCTTTTCATTATATAAACTTTCCATTTCATCAGCAATTTTAACAGCCATTTATGATCACCACCTAAACCAATTATTCCATTAGGGATTGCAAAATTGAGATAATCTCATTCTAAAATTTCTTCTTCATTTATTAGCTGAAATTCTTCTGTAAGGGATAGCTTTCCTACATCAACTATGTGGTTACCCTAAAGTATAGGAAAGACATATAAATGCTTGATTCTTTTCTTCATTAATTTTCAGAATAATAAGCTAATTTCTTAACATCTGGCAATGTTCACCAATGGACTTTTAAGTATTATTGTAAACAAATGGTTTAAAAACACATTTAATATGTTTCAGTCTACTGTTGTTGTTATTCCTTTCTATGCTCAAATTGTCCTGTCTTTGGGCAGGGAGAGCATCTTCAAATTAGATCTTGAGGGTTTTTTTCAGGACTTTCTGGTTCAACCAGATGATTCACGTTCATCTTGTACATTTCTTGACCTAGATCTTGAATCAACTTCAAGGTTCCTTTTCATGGAGAATGGTATTTAGAATCTCCAGGTTAGTTGCTGGGTCATCATTTGTTTTCAGACCTTTTCGGTAGTCAGAGCTAAGAAAAGAGTTGAGAAGTTCATACTAATATTTTCGATTCAATTTTTTTTTTTTTTTTTTTTTTTTTTGGCTTCGCTGTGCAGCTGTGTGATCTTAGTTCCCCAACCAGGGATTGAACCCGGGGCCATGGCAGTGAAAGTGCCGAGTCCTAATCACTGGACCACCAGGGGATTCCTTCGATTCAAATTTTGATTACAGGATTTTTACTTAGTTTGTATTTGTATCTTTTTTTTCTCTTTCACTGAAAACCTTGATTCCTAAATAGAATAATATAATTATTTATTTGCTTTGTCGTATAAAATTTCAGAAGGAAAATATATTTGTACTAACATTATGATTATTGAAAAGACTTTTTATTATTGAAAAGACTTTTTTTTTTTTTTGCATTCCTTTTGTCCTTAGAATATATCCCACCAGGGATAAACAGCAAAATTACTGTTTTAAAGTCACCTTGAAATAACCCCTCTCTGAGTGGTTAAGTCACAAAACTCAAAAAATAAGTTACTATTTTCTTTTAGCTTTCTAACTTTAGGGATTTATTTTTTAAGTTTTGATTTTTTAGGATGATATAAAGCCTTTATATGTTTCCAAAGTAAAATCTACAAAATATTTTGAAAATCGAACTTCTGTCCCTATTCCCTCACCCAATTCCCATTCTCACTAAAGGTAAACATTGTTATTAGCTTTTGGTTTAGCATTTCTAAAATAAACAAGTGTGTGTTTGTATTGCTTCTCTTTCTTAGCTCTAAGATGGCATAGTATGCACATGCTACACACATTTCTTTTCTCATTTAACAATATATCTTTATGATCACAGATGCATAGTAGTCATTTTGTTAGTGTGACCTAAGTTTATTCAAGTAGCACACAATAAATGGGCATTTGGGTTCTTCCTGATATTTTACTATTCCAGAAATGTTACAGCCTTCTTTACCAATTACAATTTGCTTGACAAATATTTTGTTAAGGACATTTGGATTACTTCAAACCTTCCTTTTTATAAACCAAAGTGTGATAAGCATTCTTGCATATGAAACTATGGTTGTCCTACTAGATTATAAGCTCCCTGAGAGTAAAGCATTTTATTTCTGCTTTGTGCATAACACGAAGCTCATCAATCTGAAGGTATTGATTGATTAAGCTAAATGGGTCTTGAAAAATACATCAGGAAAACACATTCATCTTTTTGGAAAACATATGCGCATCAACATGTTACCAATCTTCAAGACCAACAAAATAAAGATTCTTTTCTACCAAATAGATTTGTCTGTGTATCTTGTTTAGGGAAAGTTTCTATAAATAGAAATTATTCCCAATAAACACTGGATGAAGTTAAAGGAAAGAGTAGTACTATTACTGAGCAGCTACCAGACACAAATTAGTCAAACAGACCACAAAAATTAATTGTGGTTAAGTAATTCAGGTGTTGGGAATAGTGTTAATTTAAACAGATGGCATTCTTGTCTCAAAGAGCTTATTTTCTAGTGGGAAGACATAAGTGGAAAACATAGATAATAGACACATAATGAAATACATAATGTATTTTAGAAAACTGATAATGGCTGGAAGGAAATCCTCAGGAAGGGGAGTAGGGTGGGATTCAGAGCACAAGTGGTGGGTACAGCCTTGGATAGGACCAGGGGTTGGTGGCTTTGGGGAAAAGAGAATAAAGTAGTCCCTTTTTATTTCATATGTTTTCCAAGGAAGAATGCAGTGAGAGTGAGTAGTGAGAGGGTACTAGAATGGGTGAAATAATTGATCCAGAGAGTGGGAAAGTAAAGTTACTAGGAGAATATAGTTGATATCATGCTTGGTACTTCACTTATGAGAGATTATTTAACAAAAGTTGTTCTTCCAATACCTTCTGTTAAAGGAAATTTTGCTGCCTGTGGTCTGGCCATGGGGGTTAAAAACATTTTTTTCCCACCCTCACTAGGCTGATGGGAATAATAATTAGCACTGGACTAGTAGGAAATCCATAGATAGCAATGTCTAGTGTGCAGTGTATCACCTTTGACACGAGTACCTTGACATACAATGATCTTAGCAATCAGTTTCCTTTCTTAGGAATTTGGAACTAGGAACCTGAAAGAATGAGGCAGTTAGCAGACAGTGCAGAAACAGAAGGAGAACAGTAAGAGATGCTATTAGGTAGAGTCAGGGCCATAACAAGCTAACGTCAGGAGAAAGCAAATCTATGCTTAAGCTGAAGAAATCTATAAGAAAAAACCAGAAAGCATATGCAGAGAGAGGCAAAGAAGGAAGAGAGGTGGAGCAGAGTCTTTCTAGCTGCCTCATTTCCTGAAAACATTCCAGGCCCAATTTCAATTGGCATGTTTCCTTCGAGAAAATCCACTTTGACTTGAACGAGGTTGAGCTGGTACAGTGGACTGCTGCCATTTCAGTGTACCCAACATCTATGTGCTCTGTTTTGCTAGTAGTACACTGATTCTTCTCGAAGAAAACTATTCTTCCTCACTGAGGCCCATGAAATTTGGATGCAACTGATTTGTAGGTAGCTCATCATTCTTCTCCACCTTACTGCAACTTTCTTGTTTCTAAAATAGAAGGCACTAGAGCTGACCTCTAAGGCAGGAAGAGAAAACACCTGGTACTTGTGTTCCCACCGCCTCTACCCACCCACCTCGGCCTGGCCTGTGAATCACTCAGCCCATATTCTGCCTTAGCAATTTTCATGAGAGGTAAATCCTGTTTGCTTTATCTGCTTGAGGTTTCTTAGAGCCCTCTATTCTGTGATACTTCCAAAGATTAATTTGATGGAATTTAGCATTTCATTATCTTTACCTTCATCTCCTGACATTAATTTCTTTTCATAGATAACTGGTAACAATTAGGAGAGAAATTTAATCTTAGAATTTTAAAGTTTGTCTAAAAGCTTAGTATTAGGGTGTAGGCTATATAAATGAATTCTGGCAACTTCTAGAATTAAGTACAACTAAGATAAAGAAATTGTGCCATTACGGTGAATAATTTGCCAAATATTCTTTTCTTAAGAGCCTTAAGATTTGAAACATAGGCTAAAGTGACTGCATCACCCTATCATAGTCACCCAAGCTTAAAATACGCCATCATCTATGGCTGCTATTAACATCAAATCAGTCACCAAGAACTTTCGCTACATCTGTTCCTTCATGACCATTCCCGTTGCCACCAACCTGGTCCAGGGCTTCATTATTTTGTGCCTAGAACGTTGCAATATGGTTACAATTCGTCTCTCTGACTGGATACTTTTTCACTTGCTTCACCATACACACATGTTCCTATGGCCTTGCTAAGACAATAGACTGTTACAGCATCTCCCTGATCAACACCCAAACTCCATTTCTTAGCTCTACAAATCTCCCTAATTTGGTCCATACCTGCTTTTCACTCCTCTGTGTGAGCTTTCTGCCTAGTTCATCAAATAATACAGTCAACAAGTATTTATGGGGTAGCAGGATCTATGCTATGGCTGGATATGCAACTAGGAATAAGATACTGACTTTATCAATCATCCCAGAGCAAATATTCTACTGGAGCAGCCAGGCAAGTAAAGAGGAGACAAGGTCCACTGGAGGGAATTCTACCATGGTGGAGAGCATGGAGAATTATAGGACACCAAAGCAGTAGCAACTCACCCGGTCCTGGAGGCCCCAACAAGACTTGTTGAGAAGATGACATCTCACTTGCATCCTGTAAGACAAGTAGGCTGCTCTGTTCATTGGCCCAAACTATGAGCAACACCCTTCAAGATGCGGCTCAAACCTCAGCCCATGAAATACTTCTTCACCATCTGGTTAGTGCCTCTGATCTCCTCTCCCCGCTCTGAGCTGCTGTAGCATTCATCTATTCATTCATTCAATCGGCAAATATTTAATGTGTCCTAGTAGGTACCAGGAACTTCTAGGCTCTGAGATACAGCAGTGAATAATTAAGTCCTTGTTCTTGAGAACTTATATTCAAATGGAACAAGGAGATAGTATCAAACACACAAATATATAATATGTCATGTGGTGGTAGCACCTGTGAATGAAAAGAAAACACAGTAAGAAAGAGAAAGTTGGGGTGGGGGAGTGCTATTTTAGATAGAGTGAAGTCTCTCTGCTAAGGTAACATTTGAGCAGAAAGATGCATAAAGTTCGGAGAGCTGAGGGAAGAAGTTTCCAGGCTGAAGGACCACTGAGCGTAAAGGTCATGCAGCCAGGAGTGTGTGGAGTTGTAGGAACAGTGCTGACCTGGTATCACTCATTTGACTTCTCATTGGCTAGCGCCTCAATTCATTATTGTTCTTTTCACATGGCTCAGAGCTGTTCCTCTCAAACCTGTTTTCGGTTTATGGAGGCTAAGACTGTAACCTCACCTTCTTGATAATGTCTCTACCATTCTTCTTGCTCCTAATGCCCTGCACTCAGTCCAGTGCCTCTATGAGGCTATCAGGAAGTGTTCACTGACCAAATGAAGTGGGATTTACTCATGCTGTTGATGCATTCTATGTGCTATAAGGCACTCGTAATCCCCTTACCTGCCTGATAATATAAGAGCACGCTCCGTAACCAGCGAAAGAAAAGGGGGTGTGGTGGGGAAGCGGGTACAGAAACACAGAAACTATCCTAGGAGTATCAATTTCAGGGGCCTGAGAGTCTGCCTCTAGGGCAAGGACTAGAATACTTCTGGCAGTGTTTCTGTAGATTTTAATGTAGTAGGGATGATCTGGGAACCAGAATTGGATGGGTGACTCCAAAAAACTGATATAGTGAATTGTAGTCTGTAGGTTGATTAAGTATTGATCAGTGACCCAGCTCAGGTTTGAAACAGCCTCAGAACTACCTTCTGAATAAGCCATAAAGTAAAAGAACTGGTCACTGATTTAACTGGCAATCTCTTTGGGGAAGCTGTGAAATTCTTTTGGAATAGGAAGTTAAGAACCTTTGAAAATTCACTTAAGTGTTTGATTTTTTAAAAACTGACACTTCAAATATCACTGAAGCAAATAAGATTAATTAAGGAACAGATGGCCCTGAAATCTCCAGATTCATTCTTTTTTTTTTTTTTTTTTTAAAGTTTTCAGCTTTTTTTTTTTTTTTTTTTAATTAATTAATTTATTTATTTATGGCTGTGTTGGGTCTTCGTTTCTGTGCGAGGGCTTTCTCTAGTTGTGGCAAGCGGAGGCCACTCTTCATCACGGTGCGCGGGCCTCTCACTATCGCGGCCTCTCTTGTTGCGGAGCACAGGCTCCAGACGCGCAGGCTCAGTAGTTGTGGCTCACGGGCCCAGTTGCTCTGCGGCATGTGGGATCCTCCCAGACCAGGGCTCGAACCCGTGTCCCCTGCATTGGCAGGCAGATTCTCAACCACTGCGCCACCAGGGAAGCCCTCCAGATGCATTCTTATTTGAGGCTCAGGAAGTGCCTGATTCACTTTGCATTAGGTATTTTAGAAAATGTTTAGCATGTAAATTTTTTAGGTGCTGAGTTTGAATAGTGTGGTCTGTGGACCCCTGGGGACCCTGTGACATTGAATTATTTTGATGTTAAGATGATGATAATGATGCTAAGATGTCATTCTCTGTTTACTGTGTTAACATCTGCAGCGATGGTAGGGAAACCTGCTGGTGTCTTTGCAGGAATCAAGGAGGTAACCCCAGATATCGTGTTCTTCACTGCCATGTACTCACAGTTAAAAAAGATGCAAGTCCTACCATGTCCTTGATGAAGCAGTGAAAATTTATTAAATCTCAGCCCTTGAGTACACATCTTTCAAATAGTCTGTACACATTAATCACTACTTTTGCATACCAAAAATGGATTATCTATAAGAAAAGCCATGGTTTGAGTTGCAAGTTGAACAACATTTTTACCTAAAAGAATAACTACAAACTATCATTGTATCAAAAATGAATAAAGTAGGTCTGTCACTTCAAGGAAAATAACTGACATTTGGTACCAATGATAAAATTTAAGCTTTCAAATGAATATGTAAATTTTGGGAAAATTTGCATCTTGAAGCTTCCCAAAATTTAAAATGGATTTTTAGGATGAGATCTGTGTTTATTATGCAGATATTAACAAATGTGATATTTTGATAATCCTTAATGAAATATGTCAACATTTGGGAGATGTGCATAACTCAGGGAACCAATATTTTTCAAATGATCCACACATGTTGTTACAAAAGCAAGCATGGGTAAAAGACCCATTCAAAGTATAACATAGACCAGTGAATTTTATTTTATTTTTATTATTTATTTATTTATTTATTTATTATTTTTTATTGGAGTATAGTTGCTTTACAATGTTGTGTTCGTTTCTGTGAGTTTTAATGTAAAACAATATGAAAAGTTCATTGACATGGTTTCAGATTCCACATTGTAATAACCATTCATAAACTAGCATTTGTCAAGTTTTGGTATTGTATCAAAGAAGAATAGCCACAATTATTTGAAAGGCCATTACAATACGGCCTTCCTTTTCCAACTACATATCTGTGTGAGGCCAGCTTTTCTTCATATACTTCAACCAAAGCAACACGTGGCAACAGAGAGAATGCAGAAGCAGGCATGTGGATCCAACTGTCTTCAGTTCACCCAAACATCAAGATATTTGCAAAAATGTAAAAAAGCGACTCCCTTCTTACTAAAATTTTTGTTTTGGAAAATATAGTTATTTCTCATTAAAAATAGGTTATTTATATTAACATGTAATGGGCTTGTCACTGTTATCTTTCAATTAATTAACAAATATTTAAATATCCTCAGTATTAACTTTTAATATGGTAAATATCAATAGACACAAATTGATATAAACATCTCCTTAGGCTATAAACTCTTTAGGATACTTAATCATATAACTGTTAATTATATAATTGTTATATAATAAAATAATATAATAATCTAATCAACAACACAGAAAACCATCTCACTTTCCCTTGTTGGCGTGAATGAATACATAGATAAGAGGATTCTGTACATGCATGGATAAATATTTAGACAGATGCTTTCTCTCTGCTTCAGACTTGAGATCAGAGGGTTGAGTTAATCACAAGTCTCAGTTCATGATTAATGGTCCCTGTAAAGCTCTGGTCCTGTTTTCTTTAAACTCTTCTAATGTGTTTCCTGTAGATCCTTTTTTATTTTTGCATGTGTACTTGTAAAACATGTATTATGGTTTCATGTTGCATATATGTTTAATTTACATAAATGTGATTTATTGTGATATATATGTAATTTTCTTTCTATTTTTCATGTTAGCATTATATTTTAAAGATCTAGCCACTGCATGTTAATAAGAAAAGCCATACAGACAGAACATCTGATGTGTACATTTTTCTTATCATATGCAGCTAGAGATTTTATGGGAGCATTAGAAAATTTTGCCTTTTAATATGACAAACATGAAAAACTGCCTCTAAGCTGTAAAATTTATATAACCAAATACTAATGACTTTACCGTTTGATCTCAAAGACCATACCACTGAACAGCTTTTATTGATGGTCAGTGTGGGCCATGTGCTTGTTCACACCATGAGGGTTTAGAATAAACATGAGACAGACTGCAGGGCTTCAGAATCTTGGCTCCACAATTATCTGATTGTGGAGGCAAGTTACTTAACCTCTCTGTCTCTCAGTCTCATTATCTGTAAAGTGGGGTTAATAATCGTACCTACTTCATGCTGTTGACATGAGGATTAAATGAATTAATATTTGTAAAGTGCTGAGAACAGTACCTGGAACATAGGAAGCATTATAAAGGCATTTGTGAAATGAAATGAAATGAAATGAAATGAATGACAAGAATATGCCATCTGAGAGCATCAGCTTGTTCGTATGAATCATAATCTGCTTTTCCCGTTAGAGCATTTCTCCCCTCTGTCTTCCTGAGGAAAATGTTTTGGTAATAAAAGGCCACTGAATGATCATGGATAGAGGTAGAAGGATCATATTCTTGTTATTTTTATAGGCATTCAGTTTTCATATATCGAAAAGAAATTTTAAAATCTCCGAGAGTGACATCACATCCTTTGAAAATTTTATATAAAATATTCTAAATAGCTATTAGAGTCTCATTATAAGAATGAGGAGCAGAGATTCACGAATCAAAAAGATTCATGTGCATTTAGACTAAGAAAAGAAAAGGACTGTATACTTCACATCAAATGTAGTAAGTTACCAAGTTCTTTAGGGGCCACAAGCCATCCTCTTTTTCCCCATCAGGACTTCTATGACTTCACTGTTCCCTCCTGGCCACAGAAAACAGAATTTCCAGTCTGGAGTTGTGAAGTCAGAGCAACCACAAGAGCCTCCAGGTGCTTTCCATGACCAAATAATTCCTGGCATGAGGCACTACAGCTTTCACTGCTTTTACCCTTATCACTGATGATGATGTCATTTTGGAAGCACTAACGGAGTATCAGAAAAAGATGAGCATTTTTAATGGGACTTGAAGAAGGCTTTCAAATGAAAAACCAACCATGGGATGAATTTCTTAATTTGAAAACCAAGCTAAATTTAATTGTTCCAGACTGTTTTCCATTATAGGCTATTGTTAACTTCTTTTCCAGGAGTGCTTGCAATCACTTTTCAGACTGGGCGCCCTGGGATATAGCCAGATTAACTCTGAGCTGTGAGTTTTACAAATGCTCTTGTTTAACCTATAATCGATTTAAATAGAGCTATTCCACAAAATGCAAACGTGGTAATTGGTGGAATTTTATTTTTTTGCATGAAACAGAGTACAAGAATAAGCTGGCTTTGACTTTCTGGATCTTTGCACAGCCAGAAGTCTGACAGAATAATCACTGAAGTTCAAATTAGAGCCCCAGATGGAAACACAAACAGGGGCCACCACTGTGCCTTTTTCATGCTTCAAAGCTCAGTTCTGGACAGAAATGTGTTCCAGTTAAAATGTAATCCTTTCCAATTCCTTCTGATCACTGGATCATATTGGAAAGAAGCAGCCTGAAGACTACAGTTGCTTTTAATTACCACTGAATGTTGACTGAAATTATCATTTCCTTCCCATGCATTTGTATTTTTATAGAACAAACAAGAATAAAATAAAGACATGGCTTCTTTAAGTATATTTTGAGAAGGATCTTTGCTTAACATTACCCCTTTTGGGTTAGAATTTCTTTGTGAGGATTGGATTTTCCCAACTTACCTCACGATGGGTTGCAGAAAGAGCCAGGTCAGTTCAACATCCTTGAATGGTCAAGTTTTAAAATTTAGGTGGCATTTTTAAAATTTCAGTAAGATTCAGGAGAGTTCATGTGCTTCTCCGATTAAAGAATTAATACTGTAAGATACTTTGGACAAGGTTTTTTTCTAACTGTACCATCTTCCTATTTTCCCACACCATTTTGAAAATGAATGCAGAGATTATTGAGAGAGACAAGTAAAAAAACCAAAAAGCCAAAACACCCTCTTTCACCCTAAAGTCATGGTATATTCAATATTTAAAAGTTTACAATAGTTTTGATCTTCATATATTTTTGAAATGCTATAAATAAAAACGATTCCTCTTCTTAGCTGGAACCTGAGAAATGTATCCTAAAATCCAGTAGTGAATAGTGGCACTAAATTCTGCTCAAAATAGGAATGAATGGCAAACAAGAAGAGATCACAAGCCTGACGTGATTTCTTCTTCAGCGTCTCAATTCTGAACAACCTACGTGGCTAAGGAGATGTACTCTCTGATACTTTCCTGATTATTTCAAGATTTCTATCACAAATTAAAAAGAAATGTCTCTGGAAATTGATTCTATTGTAGAAAGACACAACCTCTAAAATGAATCCCGTATTTGGGTTTCCCAAGGAGACACTGGCAATAAAGAGAGAAAATTTATATGCATGTCTGGCAAGATCTCATAAAGCAGTATGTTTAATCGATCCACAGAATGTTAATTAATAGCATAAACTGTGGAGTCAGAGATACCTAGGTGATTCAAATCCATCATTACTAATTCCGTGACCTTGGGCAAATAATTCAACTCCTCTGTGTTTGAATTTTCTCACCTGATGAATGGCTAATTATAGCCCCTCCCTCCCTTCCTCCCTCCCTCCCTCAAGAGTTCTAGAGCGAATTAAATCAGATAAAATGAAGTATTTGGCAAAGCAACAGAAACATTGTTGGTCCTGAATAACAACTATTGTTTTTATGCTTGGTATACGGCAATAAACAAAAAAGAATAAACTATTGTCCCTGCCTTCAGGAATATTATCCTCTCACTGAGGTTTTGACACACATACATGAAAGTTACATATATTGCAAATCAGGATATGATTCAGAGAGCTTAGTAAAAGCTTTAGGACTCTAGAGAGAAAGAAATTGCTGTGGAATGCAGTGGTGTGATAAGGTTTAATGGGGGGGGAGAGGATTTGAGTTGGACCATAAATGAAATGTAGGATTCAGATCTTGAGAAAGGAGATACGGTTTATTCCAAATATGAACAGTGGAGGGAAAATGGTCTTGTGCATGGGACTTTGGGGGATGCCTCTAGACCAATGGATATACACATTTGGCTACAGCATAAGGTCATTCTTGTAAGCGAGAGTATGAGAAGTTGTGGAAAGGTAGGTTCTCTTTAAAGGCCCTGGGGAGTTTTGAGTAAGGGAATGAGATGATAACCATTGAGGAAGATTTACTTGGTTGCTTCTTGTTCAGTGGGCTGAAGGAAGGATCAGATGGAGGAAGGATGATGAATTAAGAGGTAATTTATGTGTAGACCAAGACGGAGGTCATGAGCTTGGAAAGAGAAGATAATGATAATACTAAATTAAATAATGAAGTTTACAACCATCACCTGGTTCAATCCTGCCAACAACCCCAAAGAATAGATATCATTATTTTACTGACTTTATCGATGAGAAAACCCAGGCTATCAAGGTTAAGCAATTAATAACCTTAACACAGCTAGACTGTGAAAATGATGGGATTTAAAGTCTGGTTTTCTGATTCCAGAATTCAAGCACTTGAACACTTTGCCCTACTGCCTGCTGCTTATGAGAAAATTGATGTAATATTTACCTTACAAAGTACAGTTTCTTCTTAGATCACATCCTACCTTGATTAATACTGTGGAAAATAAGAAAACCAACCAATGAGAAAAGCAAAGTGGGAAATCTTCATAGTGGAGAAAAAGGATAGGCTGCAGGTGTGCCATGATTGAGTGTTGTTGGCATGGAGAAGCTGTAGGCAAGGCTAGCTAGAAATGGGGCATCTTATGTGATTGATGAGAGGTGCATACCTAACTTTCCTTTGTTGGTACTAAGTTGGAAGTGGGGACAAAAATGAGGGAAGCTGTCAGTCATTAATCAAGTCCTGGCCATCTGGGGCTGATACGGAAGTTATTGTTTAGTTTCCTGGATTGTCACTAGACATAGCAATCTGGTTTCCTCAACCAGACTTATAGCTGGCTGGCTTCCCGAGTTGTTTATTATACATAAAGGGTTTGGTTTCCTAGGCAGGTTGTAGATCAAAGTTCTATTTTTATATATGGTCTGGCCATTTCCTGTTTGTATATTCAACCTCTCAATACTTTTTTAGGGCTTAGTTGCCTTCAAACTCCTCAAGGTACTTTCTGATTCTGGAGAAAAACATTATTCAAGATATATATGTTAGAAATTTAATTGAAAATGTATTTGACAGCACAAAATTGAAACTGAGTATTTGAGGCTTACAGCCGTACAATATTTTATCCCAGAACCAACAACAGGCCCAATCTACACATGCCTGGTTGTGTATCTCAGCTTCATGCCCACCCTCTTTCTATATTTTCCTTGCCTCACAGGGGAGGAGCCTGGGAACTACATTTCCCAGAATCCCTAGCCAAAGAAGAAAATCCATTATTCTACTGTGGCAGCCATAGGCAGGCAGGTGGGGATTGGTGGATGGTTCACATGAGGTTTTGCCAGTGGCTTCCAAGCATTCTCCTAGGATCACTTTATCTATTGAAACAGCTGAGGTCCGTGGAGGCAGCTTTTCTGATAATCTTGTACTTTTAGATTTCCTGAAAGCTTGCAGGGGCTTTCCTGACCTTTGTTCTCCTAGCCCTTGGAATGGTGTAGTAAATCTTTAATTCCCAGTGTTAAACCATGTTTTATTCAAAATCTGTAGAGTGATTTTTGTCTTTCTGACTGACCCTGATTGAATGATCAGACACTATGCCAAAAATAGGAGTATACACAATCCTCTGAGAATGTTCTGGATGAAACTAGAACATGCTTTATTGTTAAACAACCAAGACAATTGAGAGAAAAAGAGTAAATACTTTAGGTCTCATATATTATACTTAGCATCTTAATATGGGTGTCTTTCCTTATTTTGTCTTCCCAGTGTTCAGCACAAAGCCTAGCACAAATCAGTCACTCAATAATGTCTGTTAAATCAAGTTGAATTAAATAAACAGATGAAAAGAGGACGAAACAGGAATTTTGAAGCAGACCAAGGCAGAAAAGCAGTTGATCAAAAATGAAAGTAGATACAAAAAGGAAAATAATTAAATCATAAGTGACAGTAAAAATATAACCTTTCTACAAAGAGGAAATTCAAGATCAAAGCATTAATTAGGAACAGTCTTAGAAATATCCTACGGTTTATTTCTGGTTGTATTTTACCTTTTAATGCTTTACCTCACATTCCTTCATGTCTATTTCTCTTAACTCCTTCCACACTAGTCTCAAATCCATTCACTTTCTGCCATCTCTATTGTTACTATCCTAATCCAAGCAGTGCTTATCTCAGCTTCTGCAGTAGCCTCCAATCTGGGCTCTTTGCTTGCATTGCAGTCCCTCTGATTCATTCTCTGGAGCTGCACCGTCCATAAGGTAGCCACCAGCCACATGAGGCTACAGAGCACTGGAAATGCTCCTCATTTGAATTGAGATGTTCTGTAAGTTTAAAATACACACTGAATTTCAAAGACTTAGTATGAAAAAAAATGTGGGATGTCAACAATTTTTTACATTGCTTATGATAATGATCTGATAGTTTGGATATGTTGGGTTAAATAAAATATATCAGTAAAATTAATTTAGTATGTATTTTTTTACTTTAAAAATACGACTAATAGAAAATTTAAATTTCCTATGTGGCTGCTCTAGACAATAGTCAGTGATCTTTTTAAAACAAAAATTAGGTTATATCATTACCCTGATTTAAACCTTGCCCATAAGATAAAAACCAAAATGTGCACTGTTGCCTTCCAGCTTCCAGCTGTCTAATGTGGCCCCTGCCCACCTCTCCAGCCCTGTCTCATGCTCCTCACCGCTGGTAATGTCGTTCTTCTTGCAGTCCCTCAAAGGCATCCTTCTCCTCTTAACAGCACTTCCTTTTCACATGTTCTCTCCAACCTGAAATGCTTTTCTCATTCTTCACATGTCTGGTTCCTACTCATCCTTTAGGTCTCAGCTGAAATGTTACTACAGGAGAGAAGCACCACTTGATACCCTGTCTTAGTCGGCATGAGTTGCCATAACAAAATACCACAGACTGGGTGGCTTAAACAACAGAAATTTATTTTCTCAGAATTCTGGAGGCTAGGAGTCTGAGATCAGGGTGCTAGCATGGTTGGGTTCTAGTGAGGGCTCTCTTCCTGGCTTGCAGCCTGCCACCTTCTGGGATGTGCCCTCACATGACAAAGAGAGAGACACAGAAAGCTCTCTGGTGTCTCTTCTTATAAGGGCACTAATCCTACCATGAGGGCCCACCCTCATGACCTCATCTAAATATAATGATCTCTCAAAGGCCCCAGCTCCAAATACCGTCACATTGGGGGTTATGGCTTCAACATATGAATTTGGCGGAGGCACAGTTCAGTCCATAGCACTCTCTAACTGTATTAGATCCCTTATTATTTTTATCTAACACTGGTGACAACCTGGATTTACAATTGGTGGCTAAAGTAGGGGGGCAGGAGGTAGTTTTGTGGGACTGAGCCCTTAAACTGTGGAATCTGATGCTAATTCCAGGCAGATAGTGTCAGAATTGAGTTAAATTGGAGGACACCCAGTCCAGAAAGTTTAAGAATTGCTTGGTGTGGAAAACCCACACATCTGTGTCAGAAGTGAAGCGTTGTGAATAGTAGAGGAGTAGTAGTGTACGTTTTCCATTACTAAAAATATAGTTTAGTTTAAGATAATAAACTAGTTCTAAAAATATAGGACTAGTTTAAGATAATCACAAATATTCTTGTAGGCCTTATGATTCTTTCCCCAATTCCTGCCCTCTCCCTTCCAATATGCACTGTTTTAGAGGTAGTTATTATTATGGTGTCAATTTTTTTTAAAAAGAAAGTTACAACTAATGGGAAAATAATTCCATGCCTCCATGGCTTTTTCTATTTTTCAATCCCCCACTCTTTTTAAAAAGATCTTTCTTTCTTTCTTTCTCCCTTCCTTCCTTCCTTCCTTTTATTGAAGTACAGTTGATTTACAATATTGTGTTAGTTTCAGGTGTACAGCATAGTGATTCAGTATTTGTGCAGATTATACTTCATTATAGGTTATTACAATATATTTCTTTCAATTACCCAGACAATTGAGGGACTTTGGAGAAAATTTAAATTAAACTGTGTATTAACCTATTGTCATATTTTATAAGATCAGCTACTTTTAACATAAAAATTACAAACATAATTTATATTCACCAACAATTTTGGATGCATATGTTTTATTGAAAATGAGAATCTCTCTTGAGCACTGTGTACAGCCAGTCCTATTCAGTACCAGTGACTCACCTCTTATCAGCTCTTTTTAGACAAAAAGATGAAGTTGGTGAAAGAAGCCTTATAATAACCCTGATTGTCTATACTACATAAAGTCAAATTTAAAGAGATTATGCTGTAACACAAGGTACCATCTTGGGTGCCTGAAAAAGCACCCAAGATAACATGATATATTATAACACATACGTATGATGAATATGTTAGTTCTAAAACTTACTGTGTTTTATGAACATACACTTTGCCGTCTGCTTATGTGTATGTATTTGTTAAAAATCAGGACTGCAATTAGAAGTATAACCCTGGAATTTCAAAAAGCTGCGTGGAGTTAAGGTTTATATCATGGGAGAGTGCCCCTTTGTCAAAACCTAAAGCCCCACCAGGGCTGAAGGCATAGACATTAAATTTCTGTCACTCAGAATGGGATAACACAAGGAAGTGATCCCTATTTAAAGGTCTGAAGCATTGAGGAAGACTAAAACTTATTTGTACTGTATCTTCTTCAAGGTGAGTATTATGTACAAACACCCCATCTTTTCAAAAGGAAACTTCAGGCCAACTATTCTATTATGCCATTTCTTTGCCAGGTTTTTTTCCTTTCAATACAGTTGTGGTTTGATTTTCCCATGTACTATCTTAAATGAATTGTCAGCAAGATCTGGTCTCAATAACTTCACAACTGGGCACTGTTATAACTCTATTTCTTTCTACTCCATCTCATCACAAAAACCCATGATAGCTACTGAAGTCTATTTTCATCATTCGTCATTCTATCAGCAGCTTTTTGATGGCCTAGGGTCTAACTAAACCACATTGATCCTAACTGTTCATTCCACTGTGGAACCTGCAACAAAATACTCCAGGAGACAGATACAACCCCAAGTTGAAAGCTGTGTATTAGGCCCTCTCCTTTTAAATATGCAGCCAAACAACTTGATACAACCACTCTATAAATTTGATGCATGTCTGCCTTTCAAAAAAAGAGTTCTGATTATTTTAAGTGTCGGAAAGTGACGGAATATTTGTTAATCCAGGTCCTCCCAAATGTAGATGCCAAGATGGGATTAAACGCAAAAATATAATTAGGGAAATGCCTATGAGAGAAAAGGTGAAGGGAGACAGAGAAGGCTGAGATTCCTCTGATCACAATGCAAGGATAGTGAACACGAAGAGGGAAGGAGGGTCGGATGGAAATATCTTAGACTTCCATGTGACCTAAGGTTAAGCAAGGTCCTCAGGGAGTCTTCCTGCCAAAACTGGCCATCAGAGGAGTCCTGAATTCCCAGGAATGGCCAGTCTTTGTATCCCTGCTGTGCTCAATCCTTACTGGAAGAAGATCATGCAAAGCTTGGCCTCAGTACAAACACAGGGATGGATTTGAGAGTATTGCAGCTGGGGCCCTTGATCAAGTTCTCTATAGTTAGAGGTGGGCAAGGTACTTTCTCATGCCCACTACAATTATTATATTAAAATTTTAAATATAGTCCAGGATTCAGGAATTAGTTTCATATAAATTATCCAAATCCACCTAATTACAATTTCTATCACAGGAGGACTTTTATATTATTACTGGATGCAATATGAAGTAAAACAACTATTCCTCAGAACAACATACTTCATAAGTCCAGAGCAAAGGAATCTTACTGCCAAGGTCCCAGTGATGAACTGATTTCATTTACACCTTAAATCTGACTATGTATGGCTTAGGCAAAAACAGAAATACATTAGGCTACACTTGTTTTCTTCTTATGGCAAAAGTAAGCCAACAAATGTAACATTGGAGGCCATCTTTCCTGGAATGAAACTCAAGCAGGAATTTGTTACTTCCTTCCCTGTACATAGAACACTCACTAACATAATGGGTCATATCTCCAGTTATGGGTTTACAAAAGGATCAGAAATGCAGTACAAGGACATGATTCTTGTATCGACATTCCCTCACATAGAGGACTTAATATTAAACTGTAGCTTGGTCAAAGAATTTCTATGTCTGGCTTTAATAGCATGACTCCTATTTTCTAAAATAGTACTGGGTCAGAACTTAAAGAATTCAGAAAAGATAATAAACCTGCTCATTACACTAAGCTAGATGTTCCCAATTACCTAATATAGTGGGAAGATCGTTGGCCAATCCTTAATAGAGGTCAATTTATATCAGGATTTATAATCAGAGTTTCCTAAATTGCAGTATGTATATCACTTATAGCCCAAGAGAAAATTAGAAATAAATTTCATTTTAATACTTAATATGTTTTAGAAAAAGTGTAACTAATCCATTGAAACCTTGAGTTTACAGATAAGGTTAAGTAAAAAAAAGAAAAATTTAAGAAAAATATTAATAGTATGTTGGCAGGGATGTTTGGCCTGAGGTGACCCAGCACTGGAGCCTACCCAGCTCTTTGGTGAGGCTAATGGCAGACTCTGGGGGGGGCTTACGCCAAGGAGTACTTCCCAGAACTTCTGCTGCCAGTGTCCTTGTCCCCACGGTGAGCCACAGCCACCCCTCCCCGCCTCTGCAGGAGATCCTCCAACACTAGCAGAGGGCAGACAGCAGAAGCAAGAAGAATTACAATCCTGCAGCCTGTGGAACAAAAACCACATTCACAGAAAGATAGACAAGACGAAAAGGCAGAGGGCTATGTACCAGATGAAGGAACAAGATAAAACCCCAGAAAAACAACTAAATGAAATGGAGATAGGCAATCTTCCAGAAAAAGAATTCAGAATAATGATAGTGAAGATGATCCAGGACCTCGGAAAAAGAATGGAGGCAAAGATCAAGAAGATGCAAGAAATGTTTAACAAAGACCTAGAAGAATTAAAGAACAAACAGAGATGAACAATACAATAACTGAAATGAAAACTACACTAGAAGGAATCAATAGCAGAATAACTGAGGCAGAAGAATGGATAAGTGACCTGAAAGACAGAATGGTGGAATTCACTGATGCAGAACAGAATAAAGAAAAAGGAATGAAAAGAAATGAAGACAGCCTAAGAGACCTCTGGGACAACATTAAATGCAACAACATTCGCATTATAGGGGTCCCAGAAGGAGAAGAGAGAGAGAAAGGACCAGAGAAAATATTTGAAGAGATTAGAGTCGAAAACTTCCCTAACATGGGAAAGGAAATAGCCACCCAAGTCCAGGAAGCGCAGAGAGTCCCATACAGGATAAACCCAAGGAGAAACACACCGAGACACACAGTAATCAAGTTGGCAAAAATTAAAGACAAAGAAAAATTATTGAAAGCCGCAAGGGAAAAAAGACAAATAACATACAAGGGAACTCCCATAAGGTTAACAGCTGATTTCTCAGCAGAAACTCTACAGGCCAGAAGGGAGTGACATGATATACTTAAAGTGATGAAAGGGAAGAACCTACAACCAAGATTACTCTACCGGGCAAGTATCTCACTCAGATTCGATGGAGAAATTAAAAGCTTTACAGACAAGCAAAAGCTAAGAGAATTCAGTGCCACCAAACCAGCTCTACAACAAATGCTACAGGAACTTCTCTATGTGGGAAACATAAGAGAAGAAAGGACCTACAAAAACAAACCCAAAACAACTAAGAAAATGGTCATAGGAACATACATATCGATAATTACCTTAAACGTGAATGGATTAAATGCTCCAACCAAAAGACACAGGCTCGCTGAATGGATACAAAAACAAGACCCATCTATATGCTGTCCACAATAGACCCACTTCTGACTTAGGGACACATACAGACTGAAAGTGAGGAGATGGAAAAACCTATTCCATGCAAATGGAAATCAAAAGAAAGCTGGAGTACCAATACTCATATCAGATAAAATAGACTTTAAAATAAAGAATGTTATAAGAGACAAGGAAGGACACTACATAATGATCAAGGGATCAATCCAAGAAGATATAACAATTATAAATATATATGCAGCCAACATAGGAGCACCTCAATACATAAGGCAACTGCTAACAGCTATAAAAGAGGAAATCGACAGTAACACAATAATAGTGGGGGACATTAACACCTCACTTACACCAATAGACATATCGTCCAAAATGAAAATAATTAAGGAAACAGAAGCTTTAAATGACACAATAGACTAGATAGATTTAATTGATATTTATAGGACATTCCATCCCAAAACAGCAGATTACACTTTCTTCTCAAGTGCGCACAGAACATTCTCCAGGATAGATCACATCTTGGGTCACAAATCAAGCCTCAGTAAATTTAAGAAAATTGAAATCATATCAAGCATCTTTTCTGACCACAACGCTATGAGATTAGAAATCAATTACAGGGAAAAAAATGTAAAAAACACAAACACATGGAGGCTAAACAATACGTTACTAAATAACCAAGAGATCACTGAAGATCTCAAAGAGGAAATCAAAAAATACCTAGAGACAAATGACAACGAAAACACGATGATCCAAAACCTATGGGATGCAGCAAAAGCAGTTCTAAGGGGGAAGTTTATAGCTATACAAGCCTACCTCAAGAAAGAAGAAACATCTCAAATAAACAATCTAACCTTACACCAAAAGGAACTAGAGAAAGAAAAACAAACAAAGCCCAAAGTTAGCAGAAGGAAAGAAATCATAAAGATCAGAGCAGAAATAAATGAAATAGAAACAAAGAAAACAATAGCAAAGATCAATAAAACTAAAAGCTGGTTCTTGGAGAACATAAACAAAATTGATAAACCATTAGCCAGACTCACCAAGAAAAAGAGGGAGAGGACTCAAATCAATAAAATTAGAAATGAAAAAGGAGAAGTTACAACAGACACCACAGAAATACAAAGCATCCTAAGAGACTACTACAAGTGACTCTATGCCAATAAAATGGATAACCTGGAAGAAATGTACAATTTCTTAGAAAGGTATGACCTTCCAAGACTGAACCAGGAAGAAATAGAAAATATGAACAGACCAATCACAAGTAATGGAATTTAAACTGTGACTAAAAATCTTCTAACAAACAAAAGTCCAGGATCAGATGGCTTCACAGGTGAATTCTATCAAACATTTAGAGAAGCGCTAACTAACACCCATCCTTCTCAAACTCTTCCAAAAAATTGCTGAGGAAGGAACACTCCCAAACTCATTCTACGAGGCCACCATCACCCTGATACCAAAACCAGACAAAGACACTACAAAAAAAGAAAATTACAGAGCAATATCACTGATGAATATAGATGCAAAAATCCTCAACACAATCCTAGCAAACAGAATCTAAGAACACATTAAAAGGAGCATACAACATGATCAAGTGATATTTATCACTTGATGTGATAATATCAAGAGATGGAAGGATTCTTCAATATACGCAAATCAATCAGTGTGATACACCATATTAAGAAACTGAAGAATAAAAACCATATGATCATCTCAATAGATGTAGAAAAAGCTTTTGACAAAATTCAACACCCATTTATGAAGAAAACTCTCCAGAAGGTGGGCATAGAGGGAACCTACCTCAACATAGTTAAGGCCATGTATGACAAACCCACAGTAAACATCATTCTCAATGGTGAAAAATTGAAAGTATTTCCTCTAAGATCAGGAACAAGACAAGGTTGTCCACTCTGGCCACTGTTATTCAGCATAGTTTTGGGAGTCCTAGCCATGGCAATCAGAGAAGAAAAAGAAATAAAAGGAATACAAATTGGAAAGGAAGAAGTAAAACTGTCCCTGTTTGCAGATGACATGATACTATGCATAGAGAATCCTAAAGATGCCACCAGAAAACTACTAGAGCTCATCAATAAATTTGGTAAAGTTGCAGGATACATAATTAATGCACAGAAATCGCTTGCATTCCTATAAGCTAATGATGAAAAATCTGAAAGAGAAATTAAGGAAACACTCCCATTTACCACTGCAATAAAAAGAATAAAATACCTAGGAATAAACCTATCTAGGGAGACAAAAGACCTGTATGCAGAAAACTATAAGACACTGATGAAAGAAATTAAAGATGATACCAGCAGATGGAGTGATATGCCATAATGTGGGACTGGAAGAATCAATATTGTGAAAATGACTATACTACCCAAAGCAATCTGCAGATTCAGTGCAATCCCTTTCAAATTACCAATGGCATTTTTTACAGAACTAGAACAAAAAATCTTAAAATTTGTATGGAGACACAAAAGTCCCCGAATAGCCAAAGCAGTCTTGAGGAAAAAAATGGAGCTGGATGAATCAGACTCCCTGACTTCAGACTATACTACAAAGCTACAGTAATCAAGACAATATGGTACTGGCACAAAAACAGAAATATAGATCAATGGAACAGGATAGAAAGCCCAGAGATAAACCCATGCACCTATGGTCAACTAATCTATGACAAAGGAGGCAAGGATATACAATGGAGAAAAGACAGTCTCTTCAATAAGTGGTGCTGGGAAAACTGGACAGCTATATGTAAAAGAATGAAATGAGAACACTTCCTAACACCATACACAAAAATAAACTCAAAATGGGTTAAAGACCTAGATGTAAGAATGGGCGCTATAAAACTCTTAGAGGAAAACATAGGAAGAACACTCTTTGACATAAATCACAGTAAGATATTTTTTGATCCACCTCCTAGAGTAATGGAAATAAAAAAAATAAATAAACAAATGGGACCTAATGAAACTTCAAAGCTTTTGCACAGCTAAGGAAACCATAAACAAGGTGAAAAGACAACCCTCAGAATGGGAGAAAATATTTGCAAACGAATCATCAGACAAAGGATTAGTCTTCACAACATATAAACAGCTCATGCAGCTCATTATAAAATAAACAAACAACCCAATCCAAAAATGTGCAGAAGACCTAAATAGACATTTCTCCAAAGAAGACATACTGATGGCCAAGAAGCACATGAAAAGCTGCTCAACATCACTAATTATTAAAGAAATGCAAATCAAAACTACAATGAGGTATTACCTCACACCCGTTAGAATGGGCATCATTAGAAAATCTACAAACAACAAATGCTGGAGAGGGTGTGGAGAAAAGGGAACCCTCTTGCACTGTTGGTGGGAATGTAAATTGATACAGCCACTATGGAGAACAGTATGGAGGTTCCTTACGATACTAAAAAGAGAATTACTATATGATCCAGCAATCCCACTACTGGGCATATTCCCAGAGAAAACCATAATTCGAAAAGACACATGCGCCCCAATATTCATTGCAGCACTATTTACAATAGCCAGGTCATGGAAGCAACCTAAATGCCCATCGACAGACGAATGGATAAAGAAGATGTGGTACATATATACAATGGAATATTACTCTGCCACAAAAAGGAACGAAATTGGGTCATTTGTTGAGACGTGGATGGACCTAGAGACTGTCATACAGAGTGAAGTAAGTCAGAAAGAGAAAAACAAATTTCATATATTAATGCATATATGTGGAACCTAGAAAAATGGTACAGAAGAACCGGTTCGCAGGGCAGAAACTGAGACACAGATGTAGAGAACAAACGTATGGACATCAAAGGGGGAAAACAGCGGGGGTGATGGGGGTGGTGGTGTGATGAATTGGGCGATTGGGATTGACATGTATACACTGATGTGTATAAAATTGATGACTAATAAGAACCTACTGTATAAAAAAATAAATAAAATAAAATTTAAAAAAAAATAGTATGTTGGCAGACATGGACAAAATCAAATGGTAAAGATGATGTTTTAGGCTGGATAATCCCCACCCTCACCCCCCACCAAATATCCATGTACTAATCCCAGAATCTGTGACTATTACCATATATGGTAAAAGGGATTTTGCAGACATGGTTAAGTTAAGGATTTTGAGATGGGAGATTATCCTGGATTATCTGGGTGGGCACATTGTTGTAATCACAAGGATTCTTCTAAAAGAGAGGCAGGAGGGTCAAAGACAAAGGAGTAGTGCGATAAGGGAAGCAAGAGGTTAGAGTTATGTGAAGAAAGGGCCACTAGCCAAGGAACACAAGTGGCCTCTAGAAACTGAAAAAGACAACGAGTGAATTCTCCCCTGAAACTGCAAGGAGGAACCACTCCAGCCAACACCCTAATTTTAATCCCATAAGACTCACTTGAGAATTCTGATCTCCCAAACTGTAAGAGAAAAAATTCCTCTTGTTTTTAGCCATTACGTCTATGATAGTTTGTGACAGCAGAAATAGGAAACTAATACAGATGGCAAGCAAATGACTGACATTTGTGAAACATTGCTTTAGCAAGTGTCTGAGTGCAGGTATTTTATGTTGTTGATGAAGGCAATAGTCATAAGCTACAGATACCAGGCTTTGGTGTATTTTGTGTATTCATCATTCAACAAATATTTCCGCATGTTGTTCACTACCCTGGTATATAAATCACCTGGATCTGGAGACGTGAAATCATTTTTGTAATTTAGTGATAATAATTAGGTCAGGCATTGCTCTAAGAACTTTATACATATTACTAACTATGGGATATTATCTGAACTGTGGGATAGTGTTTGTTATAATCCCCATTTTATAGATGACCTTGCTGAGGGATGGAGAGGTAAAATACTTAGCCAAGATCACACAGTTTCGGAATCAGCTTTGAAACTCTAGGTCTGTCTCTGTCTGGAGCCTGGATTTTTACCAGGTTTAAGGAGAACTAAATTTCTCTTCCAATTTCCTTGCCTCACTTGGGCTTCAGTCCCCCATTACAATGTTGGATCACTATCCTGGCTGCAGAAGACAAAGCAAAATAAGATTGGAATAGTTCTACATTCCTTCTGCCATCTGATGACATTAAACAATTTCCTATCCATACATGCTGTCAATTCTGAATGCTCGTCACACAATATTTACTAAGACTGTGTTTGCTAAAAATTTTCTCAGTAGGAAGCTACTTCAAATATAAAATAACATCAAGTAAACAGTTTTTAACAATACTAAACAAAAAAAATCATAGAGAAGTAGTAAAAATGTAATGCTCAGTTAAAACGCCGTTAATTTCCTTTGCAGGAATTTAGACTAGTCTGTGGTTTTGCTCTTGCTTTTTGGAAAAGCGATAGAGGTTTTCTCCTCTATTTAGGCACTTTGGGCATCAGGTCTCTCTTCTGAAAAGTTGACGTTGGACTGGAAGATCTCTGTGGCTTCGTTCAGTTCTTAAATTCAGTGACATCAAAATATGTGTTTGTTTGTTTGTTTTTTTGGGGGAAAAATAATTCAGCAGAATCCTGCCTGTTAATATGACACGGGACTCTGGTTTACCAGTAAATATCCCAGCCGTTTCTGACAAGTGCCTTTGACGCTAGACTTCTTGCTGATCTTATAGGCTACTTATGAAATGGGCTTCTTTTCAGTGGGTGGGACCATTTCGTTGTGGTTACTTAAACGATCTACCTTGCTCCTCTGAACTTCCTACCTCTTGGAGAAAATCGGAAACTGAGTTCTCATTTATTTTAGCTTGATCTACTCTTCTCCAAATACTGCCTGCTTCAGCCACATCAGTTATTAACATCACTTAGCTGGCAGGCTTAGAAATGTCCAAAGTCAAGAATGCTGCAGAAGAAATCTGTGCATTAGATATATGGTTGGACTAGATGACTTCTTAGGGTGATGAGCTCAATTTTCCAGGGACTATCCCAATGTTAACACTGAAAGTCCCCAAACCCAGGAATCTCTAAATTCTGGGGAAACCAAGATGGTTGGTTGCCCTTTCTGAGGTTCTTTAAATCCTAAGACTCTAGATCAAGTGCTGTCCAGCAGAAGTTTCTCCAATGATGGAAGTATTCTATAGCTACACTATCCAATTCAATAGCTTATGTGGCTATTGAGCACCAGACATGTGGACAGTGCAATTGAGGAACTGAAGTTTTAATTTAATTCCCTTAAATATAAGTAGCCACATGTGACAAGTGGCTACTATATGGGACAGCTCAGCCCTAGGTGCTGCCATGAAGATGCTCATTAGTGAGATGTGTAGTGCAAAATGGTACGATTGCACACGTGTCTGACACAACCCCCCAGCTTTATGACCTGTATCCACTGTTATACTGACAAGGCAATATAAAAGTTTGTCCAGGAATATTGATAAGACCTACCTTTATCACACTCTAGGTCAAAGGATAGAATGGCCCTTAGAGAAACATGTGATTTAAGTTGTGTAGTAAGTCTGAGTTTCAGTAGGTGGGTAACCACAACCAAATAAAAACACTCTGGTAGTTAGAACTTTGTGGATTTGCTGCTGTGACATAAAAGCGGTTGTGGATTTTAGGTGTATGAAGAGTGAGCCCTTTTGACCTAGCCTGGTGGTTTAGTGAAGTTAGGGATATTATACCAAATTAAGTTCCAACTTGGAATGAAGACTGATTTAAATTTTTCCTCTCTAAGAAAAACCCAGGGAACTGAAGTTTGTTTCATTATATCAAAGTGAGCCTTCAGCAGAGAGAAAAGCACAACATTACATCCTAAAGAAGAAAGAGTATTTTCTTGAATTGCAGAATGTTGACACCATACATCTGTTCAACATCAAAGCTGTTGGTTATAAATCTTGCAGATAACTGATCATCCTGAATCCACAAAGGCACAAGTTGAAAGAGAAGTTGGAATGTCAGAGGAGGCAAAGAAACTCCACAGCCCCTGCACGAGCTGAAGCCAGTTACAGTGTGACATAAATCTTAGGTTTCTGCAGGACAGGGCTGTCTATTTAAATGCTAATGTGCAACCTGGCATATCCTAGGAATTAAAGTGCTGAAGCCAGCAGCAGCACTGGAAATTTCAGAGTGTTGTTGAATATTCAGTATCCCTGTGCTAAAGAGCTCAGGTGTACTTTTAAATGTCAGAGAACAAAGCACAGCTCTCCCTATGCTCTGCTCTGAATTCTTTGGCCACATTCCATTTTTTAAAGAAAGTATGGGTCAAGTTTTGAATTTTCAGAGATTTTTATTCAGTTGGTCTGATAAGCAAAACAAGAGGTCATCGCCTGTGATTTTTACACAGGGTATTAATTAAAAGGCAGATTCAAAAGTTCTTCTTGGTTAAATTTTTTTTAAAGATCTCTTAAAGTCTCAATCATTGTCAGCTGTGAGAACTGAAAATTTTCAGATATTTAAGGTGAATTTCAGGGTTTTGTCTATTTTCTTACTCTGTATTTATGCAGCACATTAAAGCCATATTAATATAATATCAGTGAGCCAGCAATAGGCAGGCACTTTGAGAGGTAGTAATAACTGTTATGAAAATTAGTGCCTTGAGGAAAGGAAGAAGCTGTCTAAAGGCTGAGTTTCCAGAAGGTCAGTTATATAGGGAAGTATCACTGCTATGTGGATAACTGCTACAGTCTCCAGAGAACATGGCTTCTTGGAATTCATTCTATACTTATATAGTCTTCCACATGTCAGGCATGGAGCTAGGTGGCGGGGATGTGATAATAATAATACTAATGAACACTCGTATACTAACTGCCCTGTGAATAGCACTGTGTCAATGCTTTACATGTATTAACTCATTTAATCCTGTAAGGTTGTAAAACACCCTTATGAGGTAAGTATTTATGGATGGGGAAAATGAGGCATGGAGATTATGTAACTTGGCCAAGCTAATACATCCTGTAAGTGACGAAAATGGGATTCAAGCCCAGATAGTCTAATCCCAAATTCAACACTCTTTTAAAACCTCTATACATAGTGCCTTAGTCTTTAATATTACATTCTACTGTAGTAACATTTTGACCAATCCTCTCTTCCAAATTTCTTTAGGTATTTTTTTAAAAATAAAATCCTAGTTCTCACTAGCCTTAAGGTTTTCCCCATAGTGACTTGCCTATATTGGATGTCACAAATGTTTGTGGTACAGTGTAGTGTAAGGTTTTGGAGCCAAAGGAAGTGGGATTGGAATCCCAGCTCAGCCACTTCCTCAATGCATGATTTCAGTTTATTCATCTGCAAAATAGAAATAATGGAGTTATTGTGAGGATTCAATGAGATAACGCTATAAGGTTTTTAGTACAGTACCTGGCACATAACCAGCTTGCAATAAATGCTCACTGCTATTGTTTGAGTGAATTATTTGTTTTAAACAATCCTTAAGCATTACTTCCACTTTGAACTAGAAATGAACCTAGAAATATGGAGCCTGAGAGACCTGAGAGGATCTGGGCCAAACCCTAGAGCTGAGAAGTGAGGTCCAGTCAGACAAGAATCCTGATCACTTAATGTCCACTGGAGTTTCTTTATACAGAGAGATCGTTGCTCCCTCCCTCCCTCCATCCCTTCCTTCCTTCTATTACAAACTCACTCCTCACTCCTCACTCACTCAATATACTTTTTATTAAGCACCTGCAAATGTTCCAGGCTCTGTGATAAGGATAAAGCCAGAGCTGGGTTTCAACTCCTGACTCAGTTTATGCTATAGCAGTGGTTCTTAGAGTGTAGACCCTGGACCAGCAGCAGGTTTCCTTGTTGTGATGGTTAATTTCATGTGTTAACTTGACTGGGCCATCGGACACCTAGATGTTTGGCCAAACGTTATTCTGGATGTGTGTGTGAGGGTGTCTCTGGATGAGATTAACATTTGAATTGGTGGACTGAGTAAAGCAGATTGCCCTCCCCAATGCGGGTGGGCCTCAATCCATCAATTGAAGACTTGGCTAGAACAAAATGGCTGAGTAAAAGGGGACTCCTCCTACCTGAGTACGTGAGCTGGGGTATCGGTCTTCTCCTGCATTTGGACTTAAACTTAAAAATTGGCTCTGCTTGGGTCTCAAGTCTGCTGGCCTTTGTGGTTTTTTTAGGCTTTTAATTTTTTAAATTTTCAAATTTTTATTGGAGCATGGTTGATTTACAATGTTGTGTTTCTGCTGTACAACAAAGTGAGTCAGTTATACATATACATATATCCACTCTTTTTTAGATTCTTTTCCCATATAGGTCATTACAGAGTATTGAGTAGAGTTCCCTGTGCTATACAGTAGGTCCTTATTAGTTATCTATTTTATATATAGTTGTATGTATATGTCAATCCCAATCTCCCAATTTATCCCTCTCCCCTTTTCTCCCCTGGTAACCATAAGATTGTTTTCTACATCTGTGACTCTTATTTCTGTTTTGCAATTAAGTTCATTTGTACCATTTTTTTAGATTCCACATATAAGCAATATCAAATGATATTTGTCCTTCTCTATCTGACTTACTTTACTCAAATCTCTGGGTCCATCCATGTTGCTACAATGGCATTATTTCATTCTTTTTTTAATGGCTGAGTAATATTCCATTATATGTGTGTATCACATCTTCTTTATCCATTCCTGTCTCGATGGACATTCAGGTTGCTTGCATATCTTGGTTACTGTAAATGGTGTTGCAGTGAACATTGGGGTGCATGTATCTTTTCGAATTATGCTAGCCTTTGAATTAGAACTCACATTATCTGCTCTCCTGGGTTTCCAGCTTGCTTACTGCAGATCTTGGGACTTCTCAGCCTCCATGACCACATGAACAAATTCTTTTAAATCAATCAACCAATCAGTCTTACTGGCTCCACCTGAGAGTGGGGCCCTGCAACCTGTGTCTAGCCAAGCCCCCTGATGTGCACTAAAGCTTAAGAACCGCTGTGCTCGAGGCACATGTCCCTGATTGACCTGACCAGTCAGGAGGGCAGAATTTTGACACCAGCAGAGTTAACCTCCTGAGTCATTACTTATTTTCAGATATCACAAATGAATGTTGCTTGCCTGATCTAGTCCATTTTCACAGCATATCTTCCCTTCAGTAACAGCCAGAAGGCTCTGGTTGTCCAATCTCTCTTAATGAGTTTAGTGTATATAAATATGAATGTTGGATAAATAAACATATATACAAATAAATATGTTGGATATTTGTTCTTGGTGTTGTTCAATATAAATATATTCTAAAGACTCACTGAAACAGGCAAGAAAGCTCGCCTCAAAACCCCCAAGGATTCGAACTGCTTTTATTTTTCATGTGTGATGGACCTTATCTAAGGCAAGAGGGCTACAGGGACGATATGACATTTTTACACTACCCGGAGTTCAGCAGAGCCTGCCAGAGTTGCATGGTGCTCCCTCCCCGGGCGCCCGGGTCTCTATTATTCCTTCCCCATTGATTGAACATGCAACTCTGTTTTGGGGCTCTTCAAGGACAATCAGAGGTGCTGCAGGAATTCGAATTCTGCTGTGCTAATAGCAAATCACGTGGTGCGCTGTCCTCAGGGCTGTTCTGGGTTCCTGTGAACTGTTGTTGGTGCCCATTTGCCATTTTCATTGAAAGTAAGAGTCCGTAATGAAAGTCACAGACTTTTTTTTGCCTCAAGGAAGATCATCCAGAAAGAGTTTCATTTCTTTCCTAATAGAAGGAGCACTTGAACAGGTAACAGACCTTTTGTGTCAAACACACTGAACTAATACGTGGTCAATGTATAATATACCCACAGGGGTAAGACAGACCTTCGGTCAAATAGCACACTCTGGAATTCTTTGCAGACAGAGCAGCAGTCTATTTTTTTTAGCAAATAACGCATAACAAATAGATTGTAACATATAATGAGCTACTAATCAAATAGTCCAATCTTACATCATTTGTCATCACACACACATATTCATTGAGAGCTGCTGCGTACAAGGCAGTGTCAGATGCCATGCTACAGACACACACACACAAACCTTAAATCATCATCATCACCACCAGGTATATACTAGTGCCTACCATGTACAAGCCAGTGTCCTAGGTAATCATGCACAGACACCCAAAAAATAAAAAGCCCTTTGCTGAGTGCCTTTATTAAGTCACCATATATATGTGTGTGTATATATATATATATACACACACACATTACTCATATCCTCTCAACATCAATATGAGGCAGGCATTGTTGTTACCATTTTGTAGATGAGAAAGTGGCATACAGAATTGTGGAATAATTTGCTCAACATCACTTATTTTGTGAAATGGAAAAACCAGATCTTAAATCTACGTCTTTCTGAATCCAAACTCTGTTAAGTTTTTTCTGTGCTTCCAGCAGTTTTTTATCTAAGTGCTAAGTCATAACACATACATTAACAAAAACAAAAACAAAGAAGCCCTCAACAGTAATGCAAATCTGCGAATACCAAGTGACAGGTGAGGGGTAAGAAGAGTACGTATCAAAGAAACAGATGGACATGGATACTGTTCTACCAAGGTCCAGCCAGGAAATCAGAAACCACACCAGGCATTTTCATGAAGAAATTGACCAAATGGGTATTGGAGGACTGAAAACGCGAAGGGGAAGGAAGCCAGAGGTAACTGCAGGCGGCAGCTGTAGGAACAAAGATGGGAGTTGGAGTTATCAGGACTTAAAAGCTCGGAGGAGGGGCCCTGCCCAGTGGAGGCAGTCCTCTGAGGAGGGGGCACTGACTGGCTGGTGGGGTAATTCTGAAAGGGGGCAGTAAAGCTGGTCCTGCGAAGCTGAGGGTGGAGTGGAATCTGAAAACCGCAACCGATTGTCACTGCAACTGCTGTGGATGAAAATAAAAAGACATTGCTGGGCAGACCCTCAAAGGAGTAGGAAGCAGCCAGGATGCCCAGAGGAAGCAGACAGAGAGACAAGTTCCCTTCCTCTCCTTCAGCCTTGCAGTCTGCTGCTGTGAGCAGAGCCTGGCAGGGACCCAGCCGGCAGAGCAGAAACGTCTGCTTCTGAACCGCTCGCTGCTCCCCACTAATGACACCCACCTCCGCCCTAACTGGTTCATGAACTTGGAGGCAGGGCCCCATGTATGCGGGGTTCAGTCTCATTTATACCCTTGGCTCCATATGGTGCAGCTCCACCCATGATCTTGGCTCAGTTCTCTCTAGTGGATTTAAAAAGGTAACATTTGCTGGGTTGTCCACCACAACTCAGTAGCCAGTACCTGAGTCCACTGACTTAACTCTTTTTAATTTCAGGAGTTGCTCCTGATACATTTCCCCCTTTAATAGAATAGATTTTACTCCCACTTGGTATGTATTTCTGATTTCCTTCTCTTTTTACAAACAGAAGCCCGCCAGTGTTTATTTTTTCTTTTTCCACATTATTTTCTTCTGATCAGAACTAGTCATCATTTTTATCCCAAGTTGTGGATGAAATTCCTGGGATCTGGGACTTCAGAGGGAAGGATAGTTATGGCAAAAAGAACCCTCAAGTAAAATAAATCAGCTCTCCAGGCTTCAGACCAGTGCTGGTTCATGATGAACTTTTCTCTAGTGAAAAATACAATGTCAGGAACTGTGAGAGGCAACAGGGCACCATGGTTAAGGGTGAGGGCCGTGAAGCCAGTCAGCCTGGCTTGAATTCTGGCTCTATGATCTTCTGGATGTTACATATCCTTTCTGCACCTCAGTTTTCTCATCTGTGTAATGACTGTAATAAAACTAGCTGTAGCAAAGGTACTTATGAAGATTTGTTGTTATTACATGCAAGCATATAGAACAATAAGTGCTCAATAAATGCTAATAATGTTATTATTTTTGGACAGGTTAAAGATGCTAATGGCTCTTCCTTGGGAAGGACTGCTTATATTCAGAGATGACATCATTCCTACTATTTTGATCTGAAAATGCTGTTTCTTGCATAAAATGGACTTGACAGTAAATGCAGTGAAATCAAAGTCTTAGAACACTGTAATGAAATACTCCTAAGATATATAAAGAAATAAACAAACATCAAATGAGAATTTGCTCAGGGCTTTTGAGTTTATAAACTAGTAACTTACTCATTCAACATCAATATACTGGTTGCCAGCCATGTACCTGCCAAACCCTGAGACCGTGCTGGAAATACCATGAAAAGCAAGGCAGACATGGTTCCTGTCCTCAGGATGGTAACAGTCTATAGGGCTGTTCACATAACTTGTTTAATTTGACCCCCCATAATCACCCTGGGAAAGGGTAATATTATTATTATCCCTGTTTTCAAGAGAAAACTGAAACCTCATGAAGGGAAATGTCATTCCTTGCACAGCACAGCAGAAAAAATTGGGGGTTCTTTTCATCATAACATAATGATATACTGTATGTTGGTCTAGTCCTTCTCCCAGGAAACGTATCTCTGCTCTTATAATGGAAGGCTGTGGGAAAATGTGCTTAATAAACTTGTATGAAGCTCAGTTTTTCTGGAACACATCTAGTCTGTGAAATGAGACTGAGTATAGATTTGGAAGTTTTTTCCCAAATAGAACACTTGGCTCTGGAATTTAACAATTAGGTCTCCAACCATCTTACCCCTTACTATTTGTGGACTGAAGGGTGTGAATTGTATCTTTAATGCCTTCTGACCTCTTCTTTCCACCTTCTTTATGACCTTTGTGCCTCTCCTATCCCCCAAGAGGAGACTTTACTGTGCTAATATGCCCTGTGGATCTCCAAGTGGGGGAACAGAGCATACGTTGGTTCTCTTCTCTTTCTATCCATTTATTTTTTTCTCCCATTATCTTGTTAAAAACATTTTATTGGAATATAGTTGATTTACAATGTTGTGTTAGTTTTAGGCATACAGCAAAGTGATTCAGTTATACATACACATGTATTCATTCTTTTTCAGATTTTTTTCCCAAATAGGTTACTATAAAATACTGAGTATACTTCCCTGTGCTATACAGTAGGTCCTTGTTAGTTATCTATTTTATATATAGTAGTGTGTGTATTTTAATCCCAAGCTCCTAATTTATCCCGCCCCTCCCCACCCCACGTTTCCCCTTTGGTAACCATAAGTTTGTTTTTGAAATCTGTGAGTCTGTTTCTGTTTTGTAAAGAATTTCATTTATATCATTTTTAAAAATTAGATTCCACATATAAGTGATATCATATGATATTTGTCTTTTTCTGTCTGACTTACTTCACTTAGTATGATAATCTCTAGGTCCATCCATGTTGCTGCAAATGGCATTACTTTGTTTTTATTTTTTTTAATGGCTGAGTAATATTCCATTGTATATATGTACCACATCTTCTTTATCCATTCCTCTGTCAGTGGACATTTAGGTTGCTTCCCTGTCTTGGTTATTGTAAATAGTGTCACAATGAACATTGGGGTACATGTATCTTTTCTTTCTTTTTTTTTTTTTTTAATTTTTGAATTTTATTTTATTTATTTTTTTATACAGCAGGTTCTTATTAGTCATCAGTTTTATACACATCAGTGTATACATGGAAATCCCAATTGCCCAATATCTTTTCGAATTATGGTTTTCCCTGTATATATGCCCAGGAGTGGTATAGCTGGATCATACGGTAGTTCTATTTTTAGTTTTTAAAGAAAACTCCATACTGTTCTCCATAGTGGTTGTACTGTTTTACATTCCCACCAACAGTGTAGGAAGGTTCCTTTTCTCCACCTCTCCAGCATTTATTGTTTGTAGACTTTTTGATGATTGCCATTCTGACTGGTGTGAGGCGATAGCTCATTGTAGTTTTGATTTGCATTTCTCTGATAAGTAGTGATGTTGAGCATCTTTTCATATGCTTTTTGGCCACCTGAAGAAATGTCTGTTTACATCTTCTGCCCATTTTTTGATTGGGTTGTTGGTTTATTTGACATAGAGCTGCATGAACTGTTTGTATATTTTGGAGATTAATCCCTTGTCGGTCACTTCATTTGCAAATATTTTCTCCCATTCTGTGTGTTGTCTTTTCATTTTGTTTATGGTTTCCTTTACTGTGCAAAAGCTTTTAAGTTTAATTAGGTCCCATTTGTTTATTTTTGTTTTGATTTTCATTACTCTTGAAGGTGGATCAAAAAAGATCTTGCTGCAATTTATGTCAGAGAGTGTTCTGCCTATGTTTTCCTTTCAGAGTTTTATAGTGTCCAGCCTTACATTTAGGTCTCTGATGCATTTTGAGTTTATTTTTTGAATGGTGTTAGAGAATATTCTAATTTCATTCTTTTACATGTAGCTGTCCAGTTTTCTGAGCACCACTTATTGAAGAGACTGTCTTTTCACCATTGTATATTCTTGCCTCCTTTATCATAAGTGCATGTGTTTACTTCTGGGCTTTCTATCCTGTTCCATTGATCATTGATATAGAGGGAACTTACCTCAACATAGTAAAGGCCATGTATGACAAACCCAGAGCTAACATCATTCTCAACAGTGAAAAGCGGAAAGCATTCCCTCTAAGATCAGGAACAAGACAAGGATGTCCATTCTTACCATTTTTATTTGACATAGTTTTGGAAGTCCTAGCCATGGCAATGAGAGAAGAAAAAGAAATAAAAGGAATCCAAATTGGAAAAGAAGTAAAACTGTCACTGTTTGCAGATGACATGATACTATACATAGAAAATCCTAAAGATGCTACCAGAAAACTACCAGAGCTCATCAATGAATTCAGTAAAGTTGCAGGATACAAAATTAATACACAGATATCTCTCACATTCCTATACACTGACAACGAAAGATTGGAAAGAGAAATTAAGGAAACAATCCCATTTACCATCAGATCAAAAAAATAAAATACCTAGGAATAAACCTACCTAAGGAGACAGAAGACCTGTACTCTGAAAACAATAAGATGCTGATGAAAGAAATCAAAGATGACACAAACAGATGGAAAGATATACCATGTTCTTGGATTGGAAGAATCAATATTGTGAAAATGACTATATTACCCAAGGCAATCTACAGATTCAATGTAATCCCTATCAAATCACCAATGGCATTTTTCACAGAAGTAAAACAAAAATTTTTTTAATTTGTATGGAAACACAAAAGACCCCGAATAGCCAAAGCAATCCTGAGAAAGAAAAACAGAGCTGGAGAAATCAGGCTCCCTGACTTTAGACTATACTACAAAGCTACAGTAATCAAAACAATATGGTACTTGCTCCCTTTATCTTTTAAGCAATGTTTCCTAAGGGGTGAGTTGATAACAGTTTAAGATGATAAAAATGTCAAGTCTCAAAGGAAAGGAATTCTGAAGTGACAGGCAAGAGTGTTGATGATTTTAGTATGCACTCTCCCCTCAAATCACAGCACACATTGGCTTTCTGCTCTTTGATTTAGCTTTTGTTCCATTAATCTCTCATGAAGCTATAGTCACTGGAATAATATATTCATGTTACATCCACACCATGAACTTTTGAGGTAGTATGTCAGGTGCCTTTCATACACAAGCTTATAAATCCTTACAAGAGCCCCAACAGGTAGGTACCTGGTATACAGAAATGGAAACAGAAATTGCCTTTAAATCTCCTTCCTCCTCTGCCTCCTTTTTTATAACAATGTGGAAATTTAATTAAAGAAAGGATTTACAGGTAGGTTAAGTGAATAAGTCACCCAACTAAAAAGCATTGGAGCTAAGATTTGAACCTAGAGCTCTTTGGCAGCAAGGTCTGTGCTTTTCCACTTATACTAGTACTTCTCAAACTTTATACAGCCAGACATGAATTCCACAAGCTATTAAAATGACATCCATGATCAAATATGCTTGTGAAACACTGAATGCAGTCAATTTATTTGGAGATTCACAGTGCATATTTAGCAAATTTAGACATTAAGGACTGCTAAATAGAAGGGAAAAAAAACCTATTTATTTAGCTTAACCTAGAATTTGAGTTTCTATTTCTTTCCTGGTTTAAATACTTAAAACACTCTCTGTAGGGTGAAGAAATGGGGCTCTGCAATGCAGCAGTCAAAACAATGAGAAAACCAGGACAACTGCTAGGCTTAGATAAAAGACCTCCCTGTGTAGCTAGGGTCACTGTCTGGGTCAGGATGATCTGTTAAAATCTAGAAGGCAGTGTTAATTATGGTCTTAGGAACAGAAAGTGTCATGTAGGGAATGGAAAAGGTCCTTTAAAAGGGAGAGGTCTAGGTGGAAAGGATTCCATTTAGCTGGAAGTAGAGCTACAGTATGCTAAGTGAGCAGGAAGAGGCTGTAATTAAAAATAGAATCATCAGGTTGTAATTTTATATACAGTTATAATTGGGTCCTTTCTCATTTTTCATATCCATACCAACAAGAGAGGCTGATTCATTTTCCCAGGGTGACCAACCATCTCAGTTTGCAGTACTTTCAGTCTAAAATTGGAAGAGTCCTGGGTAAACCTGGACTGTTGGTTACCCTACATTTACTGAAAAATGATTATTTGCTAAGGTTGTTACTAATACTCAGGTACCACATCCATGTAATCTGAACACATTTTTAAAAAAAATTTTTTTTAATTAATTAATTAATTAATTAATTAATTAATTAATTTATGGCTGTGTTGGGTCTTTGTTTCTGTGCGAGGGCTTTCTCTAGTTGCGGCAGGTGGGGGCCACTCTTCATCGTGGTGCGTGGGCCTCTCACTGTCGCGGTCTCTCTTGTTGCGGAGCACAGGCTCCAGACACGCAGGCTCAGTAGTTGTGGCTCACGGGCCCAGCCGCTCCGCGGCATGTGGGATCTTCCCAGACCAGGGCTCGAACCCGTGTCCCCTGCATTGGCAGGCAGATTCTCAACCACTGCGCTGCCAGAGAAGCCCCTAAACACATTTTTTAAGTTTGTTAATTTCATCAAGGGAGTTCATTACACGGATAATTGATGATACAGTTTTTATGTAGAGTAAAGCATTCTTGCACATTAGATGCTAATCATATAGTTTGGGATTTATCAGGGACCCATCGAATTTTTATTCTTACCAAGTCAGATCAGAGGGCAGTGTAATTAATCTGATATTGGCCCCCTTAGTAAAGTAGGCCTGGCCCAAGGAGAACTGTGCCAATTCCAGGGCTGACAGGATCCACCTGGGAGGCAGGAAACACCAAGTTTCAAGGTTGCTGCAGCCTCCAGCAAGTGCTCAGCCCCAGAAGTCCATGACGCAAGTTCATAGAGGTTGACAGCCTGAAGCCAGTTGGCCTATGTAAGAGTAGCAGGGATGTGGGCCCTGAATTGGAATGCAAGGCAAAGCTTCAGCTTCTGGGTAGGAGAACTACCAAGAGCAAAGGAGGACCAGTTCTCAAGGGCAAGGCAAGTGCAGGAGGCCCATGGGAACATCTAGGAGGAGTGAGAGGCAATGTGTGGACCTGCACAGAGGGCCTCACACCCAGATGTAGGGCAGCCTGCAAGGTGTTTACTTGGATTACTAGCCTAATCCAAGCCAGTGGACTCCCTTCAAGACATTTTTTTTTTGAATTTTATTTTATTTATTTTTTTACACACAAGGTTCTTATTAGTCATCTATTTTATACACATCAGTGTATACACGTCAATCCCAATCGCCCAATTCATCACACCACCACCACCACCCCCCCCCCCACCGCTTTCCCCCCTTGGTGGCCATATGTTTGTTCTCTACATCTGTGTCTCAATTTCTGCCCTGCAAACCGGTTCATCTGTACCATTGTCTAGGTTCCACACATATGCGTTAATATACGATATTTGTTTTTCTCTTTCTGACTTACTTCACTCTGTATGACAGTCTCTAGATCCATCCACGTCTCAACAAATGACCCAATTTCGTTCCTTTTTATGGCTGAGCAATATTCCATTGTATATATGTACCACATCTTCTATATCCATTCGTCTGTCGATGGGCATTTAGGTTGCTTCCATGTCCTGGCTATTGTAAATAGTGCTGCAATGAACATTGGGCTGCATGTGTCTTTTTGAATTATAGTTTTCTCTGGGTATATGCCCAGTAGTGGGATTGCTGGATCATATGGTAATTCTATTTTTAGTTTTTTAAGGAACCTCCATACTGTTCTCCATAGTGGTTGTATCAATTTACATTTCCACCAACAGTGCAAGAGAGTTCCCTTTTTCCACACCCTCTCCAGCATTTGTTGTTTGTAGATTTTCTGATGATGCCCATTCTAACTGGTGTGAGGTGATACCTCATTGTAGTTTTGATTTGCATTTCTCTAATAATTAGTGATGTTGAGCAGCTTTTCATGTGCTTCTTGGCCATCAGTATGTCTTCTTTGGAGAAATGTCTGTTTAGGTCTTCTGCCCATTTTTGGATTGGGTTGTTTGTTTTTTTAATATTGAGTTACATGAGCTGTTTATATATTTTGGAGATTAATCTTTTATCTTATGATTCATTTGCAAATATTTTCTCCCATTCTGAGGGTTGTATTTTTGTCTTGTTTATGGTTTCCTTTGCTGTGCAAAAGCTTTGAAGTTTCACTAGGTCCCATTTGTTTATTTTTGTTTTTATTTCCATTACTCTAGGAGGTGGATCAAAAAAGATTTTGCTGTGATTTATGTCAAAGAGTGTTCTTCCTATGTTTTCCTCTAAGAGTTTTGTAGTGTCTGGTCTTACATTTAGGTCTCGAATCTGTTTTGAGTTTATTTTTGTGTATGGTGTTAGGGAGTGTTCTAGTTTCATTCTTTTACATGTAGCTGTCCAGTTTTCCCAGCACCACTTATTGAAGAGACTGTCTTTTCTCCATTGTATATCCTTACCTCCTTTGTCATAGATTAGTTAGCCATAGGTGCATGGGTTTATCTCTGGGCTTTCTATCTCGTTCCATTGATCTATCTATCATGGAGAATGTTCCGTGTGCACTTGAGAAGAAAGTGTAATCTGCTGTTTTTGGATGGAATGTCCTATAAATATCAGTTAAATCTATCTGGTCTATTGTGTCATTTAAAGCTTCTGTTTCCTTATTTATTTTCATTTTGGATGATTTGTCTATTGGTGTAAGTGAGGTGTTAAAGTCCCCACTATTACTGTGTTACTGTTGATTTCCTCTTTTATAGCTGTTAGCAGTTGCCTTATATATTGAGGTGCTCCTATGTTGGGTGCATATATATTTATAACTGTTATATCTTCTTCTTGGATTGATCTCTTGATCATTCTGTAGTGTCCTTCCTTGTCTCTTGTAACATTCTTTATTTTAAAGTCTATTTTATCTTATCTGATATGAGTATTGCTACTCCAGCTTTCTTTTGATTTCCATTTGCATGGAATATCTTTTTCCATCCCCTCACTTTCAGTCTGTATGTGTCCCTAGGTCTGAAGTCGGTCTCTTGTAGACAGCATATATCTGGGTCTTGTTTTTGTATCCATTCAGCAACCCTGTGTCTTTTGGTTGGAGCATTTAATCCATTCATGTTTAAGGTAATTATTGATATGTATGTTCCAATTACCATTTTCTCAATTTGGGGGGGTTTGTTTTTGTAGGTCCTTTTCTTCTCTTGTGTTTCCCACTTAGAGAAGTTCCTGTAGCATTTATTGTAGAGCTGGTTTGGTGGTGCTGAATTCTCTTAGCTTTTGCTTGTCTGTAAAGCTTTTGATTTCTCCATCGAATCTGAATGAGATCCTTGCCGGGTAGAGTAATCTTGGTTGTAGGTTCTTCCCTTTCATCACTTTAAGTATATCATGCCACTCTCTTCTGGCTTGTAGAGTTTCTGCTGGGAAATCAACTGTTAAGCTTATGGGAGTTCCCTTGTATGTTATTTGTCATTTTTCCCTTGCTGCTTTTAATAATTTTTCTTTGTCTTTAATTTTTGCCAATTTGATTACTATGTGTCTCGGCCTGTTTCTCCTTGGGTTCATCCTGTATGGGACTCTCTGTGCTTCCTGGACTTGGGTGGCTATTTCCTTTCCCATGTTAGGGAAGTTTTTGACTATAATCTCTTCATATATTTTCTCAGGTCCTTTCTCTTTCTTTTCTCCTTCTGGGACCCCTATAATGTGAATGTTGCTGCGTTTAATGTGTCCCAGAGGTCTCTTAAGCTGTCTTCATTTCTTTTGATTCTTTTTTCTTTATTCTGTTCCGCAGCAGTGAATTCCACCATTCTGTCTTCCAGGTCACTTATCCGTTCTTCTGCCTCAGTTATTCTGCTATTGATTCCTTCTAGTGTAGTTTTCACTTCAGTTATTGTATTGTTCATCTCTGTTTGTTTGTTCTTTAATTCTTCTAGGTCTTTGTTAAACATTTCTTGCATCTTCTCGATCTTTGCCTCCATTCTTTTTCCGAGGTCCTGGATCATCTTCACTATCATTATTCTGAATTCTTTTTCTGGAAGGCTGCCTATCTCCATTTCATTTAGTTGTTTTTCTGGAGTTTTATCTTGTTCCTTCATCTGGTACATAGCCCTCTGCCTTTTCATCTTGTCTATCTTTCTGTGAATGTGGTTTTTGTTCCACAGGCTGCAGGATTGTAATTCTTCTTGCTTCTGCTGTGTGCCCTCTGGTGGATGAGGCTATCTAAGAGGCTTCTGCAAGTTTCCTGATGGGAGGGACTGGTGGTGGGTAGAGCTGACTGTTGCTCTGGTGAGCGGAGCTCAGTAAAACTTTAATCCACTTGACTGTTGATGGGTGGAGCTGGGTTCCCTCCCTGTTGGTTGTTTGGCCTGAGGCAACCCAACACTGGAGCCTACCTGGGCTCTTTGGTGGGGCCAATGGCGGACTCTGGGAGGACTCACGCCAAGGAGTATGTCCCAGAACTTCTGCTGCCAGTGTCCTTGTCCCCACAGTGAGCCACAGCCACCCGCTGCCTTTGCAGGAGAGCCTCCAACACTAGCAGGTAGGTCTGGTTCAGTCTCCCCTGGGGTCACTGCTCCTTCTCCCGGGTCCCGATGTGCTCACCACTTTGTGTGTGCCCTCCAAGAATGGAGTCTCTGTTTTCCCCCAGTTCTGTCAAAGTCCTGCAATCAAATCCCAGTAAACTTCGAAGTCTGATTCTCTAGGAATTCCTCCTCCTGTTGCCGGACCCCCAGGTTGGGAAGCCTGACATGGGTCTCAGAACCTTCACTCCAGTGGGTGGACTTCTGTGGTATAAGTGCTCTCCAGTCTGTGAGTCACCCACCCAGCAGTTATGGGATTTGATTTTACTGTGATTTCACCCCTCCTACCGTCTCATTGTGGCTTCTCCTTTGTCTTTGGATGTGGGGTATCTTTTTTGGTGACTTCTAGTGTCTTCCTGTCGATGATTGTCCAGCAGCTAGTTGTGATTCTGGTGTTCTCGCAAGAGGGAGTGAGAGCACGTCCTTCTACTCCGCCATCTTGGTTCCTAATCCAGTTTCTGCTTTTTAACAAAGTGAGTCCACTATACATATCCCTTCAAGACATTTAATATCAAACTTCTCATGACTGTGAAGAGATCAAGGGCCCCAGGCTTTTTAAATCCTTCCTGTCTGAGAAGGGCATGACTGAACCTATAGATGGGAAGATCATTAGAACCAGCCAGGGGAAGGCAAGAAAAGAGGAAATAGGGTCGACTAATTGTCAGGTGCAGCAATGCTCATTCAATTACGGATGACTTGGAAGTTCTGTGAATTAAGCAGAGAAACCAACTTTGAAGTCACAGTAGTCTTCAACCCACTCAATTTGTGAGAAATGTATGTGGAACACCCATTAATACTGTGTTTGCATGCGTTACCTCTTCAACATCCCTTTTAAGCTCTTCTGGAGAACAGATGCTTGCTGTGGGTAGGATTTCTCATAGACAAAGGCTTGGAGAATGTGGGACTTGGGCATTCAGCTCCAAGTCATCTCACATCAGGGCAAATGTAAGTGGTTGCTTTATTCTTAAAGAAAGAAGAAATGTTCATTCTCTAAGTCTGTGAGTCTGTTTCTTCTGTTTTGCAAATAAGTTCATTTGTATCATCTTTTTTAAGATTCCGCATATAGGTGATATCATATGATATTTGTATTTCTCTGTCTGACTTACTTCACTTAGTATGATAATCTCCAGGACTATCCATGTTGTTGCAAATGGCATTATTTCACTCTTTTTAATGGCTGAGTAATACTCCATTGTATACATGTACAACATCTTCTTTATCCATTCCTCTGTCAATTTAAAATTGAATTAAAAATGAATGTAGAATCCAGGCTGAGTATATTCCAGCCAGGTGTGTTATGTCCAGAACAACTGTAAATGAAGCTCACCATATTGAAATCATGACAAAATTGAACTTATTTGATTGTTGAAGGTTTTGTTACATAGGAGGTATACAAAAAGAGTCACTGTGGTTTTATTTTATTTTATTATTTTTTATTTTTTATTTTTTATAAATTTATTTATTTATTTATTTTTGGCTGTGTTGGGTCTTCGTTTCTGTGCGAGGGCTTTCTCCAGTTGCGGCGAGCGGGGGCCACTCCTCATCGCGGTGCATGGGCCTCTCACTGTCGAGGCCTCTCTTATTGCGGAGCATAGGCTGCAGACGCGCAGGCTCAGTAGTTGTGGCTCACGGGCCCAGCCGCTCCGCGGCATGTGGGATCTTCCCAGACCGGGGCACGAACCCGTGTCCCCTGCATCGGCAGGCAGACTCTCAACCACTGCGCCACCAGGGAAGCCCACTGTGGTTTTATTAAAGGGAAAATGAGAAATATCAACTGAGGGCATAATGATTTCACCAGGAGTAGGAGAAGAGATAGCAGAATCTGAATTTAAATATGGCACCTGTGTCAGCTGTATAGAATTTCAGAAGCAAAAGAAGACGTTCACCACAAGCTTCTAGATTACAGGCAGAAATCTGTGGAATAGATTTATTTACCTATAGCAGGAATAAGCATTTAATTATTGTAAAGGATTACAGAGGATATTTGAAATAATACAACTTCTCACTACAAAATACATTGCAACTGGTCACCTACAAACTCCCTAGAAAAGATGGTAAAAAAAAAGGCGGGGGGACTTGGCAAAGCTGTCATCCTTATTATTTATCATGTAGGACCTCTTTTACAAAGAAGGTAGTGGTCTGTTTATTTTCCAGTTAAAAAATGAAAGAGTTACTTTCTGAAATTTCAGTCTTGGAGTCCACAGTCCTGCGTATCTTCTGAACCTACATAAAAACATCTGATTTGAAGTAGGCTGGTGTTGAATTATGATGCCGAGAAGAGTGCCACCACACTCTAAAACTTTGCAAAATGAAAGCCCTTGTAAAGTCCCTGTTAAAATATTACTTTTTTTCAGTAGGGCATCTTATAGAACACTTCAAATGACTGGAGGGGAAATAAATAGATTAATCACTTTATAAGCACCAATTAATGTGGCTCTATATGCTATTGGTGTCTTACTGGACAATCAATTTTTAAAAAGAAATAAAAGTTTCTAGGACTTACATTGCTATGCTTCAGCTAATGACTGTTTATTATTTCCTGGCTTAACTACTCACTGATTTATATCCTTAAAGCAAAGTCCTAACAATTATTTCTTTTACTTGGAAGTCCAATTTCAGATTTACTACTCTGTGGTCAGTTTCTCTGAAAGGGAAGATCTAGAAACAAAGAAGTGGTATAATTCCCCAGGCCAGAAATTTATGAATTATCTTAGACTTTACTCTCCCTGCAGAATGACCCTCTACAACAAGTATTGCTCACAGTCTACTGTGAAGTTCCTGACAAGTCCTCTCTTGCCATGTGTGGCTCTTGATGGCTCCTGATCATCCATCTCACACTGGGTGTTGTCATTAAAGTTCTCTTGTGGTGCTAAAGCTGCATGAAGGTCTGGAGTGAGGTGAGAGGGGATGTCCTCACTACCCTCTGGGTCATGGTGTCTTAAAAGCCAAATCAAGCCTCCAACTCCTCTCTCTCCCTCTCCACCCCCCTCCTTCACCTCTTTCATCCAGTTATGATTCGTGACACTGAGCAGAAGACAGCTGCCAAACTGTACTGAGAATCATTCCTATATTCTAACTGCAGATGTGTTTCTGGAAACAGTATAGAGGATCCTCAAAAAGTTAAAAATAGAACTTCCATATGATCCAGCAATTCTACTACTGGATATTTATCCAAAGAAAATGAAAATACTGATTCGAAAAGATATATGCACCCCTATGTCCACTGCAGCATTATTTACAATAGCCAAGGTATGGAAGCAACCTAAGTATTCATTGATGGATGAATGGATAAAGAAAAACATATCTATATAAAATGCAATAGTACTCAGCCATGAAAAGAATGAAATCTTGCCATTTGTGATAACATGATACCATGAATGGACCTAGACGGTATTATGCTAAGTGAAATAAGTCAGAGAAAGATAAGTACCATACGATTTCACTTATATGTGGAATCTAAGAAACAAAGCAAACAAACAAAACAAAGTAGAAACAGACTCATAGATACAGAGAACAAATTGGTGAGCACCAGAGGGGAGGGGAATGGGGGTTGGGCAAAATAGGTGAGGGGGATTAAGAGGTACAAACTTCCAGTCATAAAATAAATAAGTCATGGGGATATAAGGTAAAGCATAGGGAATATAGTCAATAATACTGTAATAACTTTGTAAGGTGAAAGATAGTTACTGGACTTACACTGTTGTGATCAATTTGTAATGTACATAAATGTCACATCACTCCGTTGTGCACTTGAAACTAATATAATGTTGTATGTCAACTATACGTCAATTAAAATTTTTTTATTTGAAAAAAAAAGACAGTTCTGAGTTCTCCAAAAGACGCTCTGGGATATCCCTTTGTACACATCCAGGATGTCTGAACCCAGTTTAGGCTCAGGCTGGGATATCAATCAACTACTTAGACAAATGATATGTGCAGCCTGAGATTCTAGACAACCCCTGAATGCCTTTATTTACCAGGTCTGGGATTATGATTTGAGGAGCTGCCTGAAAACCACTGTTCACTCGTCAAAAAACAGCAGTTCAAGTTCATGACATTTGGAAAGTGTTTTTGCATTTACATAAAGAAGTCAGAAAGAGGCTCCCTTCCCATGGTCCCTGCACCTAAGGCTCTTTGCTAAACAAACATGCTGTTTGAGATACGGTTTTTTAAGCCCTCTGCCCACTAGAAAAGAGGACGCTGACCACCCAGTTTGTATAATGTGGTCTTGAGGCAGCCATAATTCGTCCCTGTGGCCCTGCTGAACAAGGGCTGAGTCACCCACCGACTGGGGAAATGTGAGGACGGCACTTGTACCTATTGTCTGGTGATCTCACTGGGAGTCATTGCTGAGTTTCAACCAATTTCCAAGGGATTTTTTTCTTCAGTGACCATCCTAAGTGTTATACTACTCTCATGTAACAAAAGGCCTGAGAATTTTCTCTGACATTTTTGTGTGGAAGATAACTTAAGCTTTGCAGAAATTTGTGGCTCATTTCAGAAAGAGTCTGCCCTTTTGTACTAACTAGTATGCATCATCTTCAATGCCTCAGACATTTCACAGATATTTAGAGAAATATTGAACTTATGATGTTATCTGATTAAATGAATGAAAATCTAAGAGTACAACCAACTAAAATTTGGCTTTCTGCTGATAAGCCCACTTGAATCACAATACTTTCAAACAGAGGTCATTCCTTTTTCCCTCCCTACTCCTTGGGGGCAATGTCAGCGTTTTTTTTCTTACATTCTACTACTTCCTCTTCTTTTTTCTTTTTCATCCTGAGAGTGATGGGAGCAAGCTGATATTTTAGAAGAACCAGCCCAGTATCTGAGAGGAGGATGGATGGGAGGGGAGCCTGGAACAGGGAATTAGGGTGGGGGCAGATGCCACATCCAGACAAGCTGAGAGCCTGGCTGAGAGAGGACTGGGGGGCCATGTCAGTAGGCTCAGGTGTGGGAGGAGCCAGGACAGCTCTCCTCGGCACAGGTGTGGCTTATGGAGATGGATGGGGGCAGATGGGGAGGAGGGAGGTGCTGGCGTTGAGATGCCTTTGGGACGGCCAAGGAAAGTGCTCAGAGACAATTGTCTTGGAGGGTCTGGTGTCTGTGAAGCATCTGGGTTTTACTCCCTAAAACAGATCTGAACTTCCCCACAAGTCCCTAAGCACTGGATAGCCAGGGTGGAGGGTGTAAGGGAAAGCCAATCAATATGTAAACATCACCATTTTTCTTACTAGTTTAAATTATTCAACCCCTTTGGGTCAGTGCTCGGTCTTTGTTATGTTTCTTAAAATGTAATTTAATTTTCTTTATTTTTCTCTTCCTTATGAAGTCCATAGCATCTGATTATATGAGAGCCCGCCCCCATCTCTGTCTCTGTGGGTCACTTTATTGTCTCCATGTTTCTCAGGAGCAAAGAGAAGGCCCATGTGCCCAGAGAATAGAGAGCTAGGGGAGGGTCTCTGCCAGGTGAGTCTGGGATGTCACAGGGGCCGGATCATAATGAACTGGTGAGCTGTACTGAGAACTTTGCTCCTTATTCTAAGGAAATCAGAAGCCTTTTAAGGGTCTTAAAAGGGTGAAACAATACCTGATGTGTTTTTTTAAAGACAAAGACAATGCAAAGAATGGAACTGAGCGAGGCAGGAGCAGATGTGGGAGAGCAGTTAGAGGTCAAGGCAATAGTTAGGGCAAGAGCATGACAGTGGCAACTGTGGTGACAGTGAAGGTGGGGAAGTGTTAGGAGAAAAAGTGGGCAGAACTTGGGGATTGTTTAGATGGGGGTTCCTAAAAGAGAGAGAGGAATCTAGCATGATTCCAAGGTTTCTGCGAAGAGCAAAGGAGGGCACGGTGGTAGTTGCATGCGAGAGATGAAGAAGAAGAGTAGGCTTGGTGGAGTGAGGGTTCCCCTAGATTTCTGCACCCATGACTCTCCCACACCTGCCTGGCCAGTTCGAACTGCCGCCGCCGTTCCCACACAATCAACTGTGGCGACGGTGATAACTGGACCTCTGGCTCCACAACTCACGCAAATTATCCACCCTCAGCTGGGCCTCCCGGCTCTTTGGAAAGATTTGTATTAATTTCAAATTAGATCTTTTTCTGTTCCTCATATGAAGTTTTAAAAACATTTTTACTCTTTCTATATTTCCAGGTCTATCTTCCCTCCTCAGTTTTAGCAAACTACCTTGCCTCTTAATTTACTTAAAAATGTAGAGGCCAAATGATGTGATTTTCCTCAAATTTTCTTACATCCACTTTAAAACTTCTCTAAACCTTCATTTTGTTCTCTTTTCTTTCTTTCCTCGTGGGAGAAATGTCCCTGTCCCCTTCCTAAGCTTTTCTCTCCACCTGTGTTCCCATACCACTCCATTCCACTTTTTCTGGAACATTGTCTCTTAGACTGTCCCCAATCTCATATCTCATGTTGAAGGAAATAGTGTTTTTCTCTGAGTCCAGTATTTATACACTCAATGTAGAAAATTTGGAAGATACAGAAAGGAACAAAGATGAATGCAAAATCCACCTACGATCTCATACAACAGAGAAAACCACTCTTGATTTCTAATTTTTTAAAAAAAATTTCTCTTGCTACTGCTCCCTCCCCTCAGCCTGAAAACATGTTCAATTCTTCTCTTATTTCTTCTCTTGGTTTTCCTATTTCAGTTAGTGGTATTACCTTTTTAATCTTATTATCTTTTATTCAGGCAAGGTAGACAATAGGGAATCATCTCTGAGGCTTCACTTTCCTCAATTCAACATAAAATTCTGCTGATAATATCATACTGATTACTTACTTGTGTCAGGCACATTGCTAAGTACATTAGCTGCGTTTTCCCAATCAATCTTTCACTGCACTGCATTATTCTTGTTTTATATGTAAGAAAAAAGAAACTTTGAGGTTCACAGCTAAGTGATGAAGTCACAGTTTGAACTCAAGTCTGTTTGTCTCCAAAGCTGGTGTCTTGATGTCTTTTCAATTTGTCCTGTCCTGTCTTTTTCCACTGCCGTTGCTCTAGCTCACATCATCACAGCGGAAGCTCTGTTAGCAGATCCCCAATTAGCCAAATCAACTCATTAACAACACTTTCCCATCCTCTTTCACACTCATCACTGGAGACTAGTAGGAGATTGTCTGCTACGCTAAACTTTCCTGGTCCCATCAATTTAGTTGTATGTTTACCAAGAAACAGTTGTATTTTGTTCACAAGCCAGTCAATGCAGTTGTACTTTTCAATATGTTACAGCATTTAATTAAATATTATGTAAACCAATGAAACCTGAGTGTGAAAGAGAGCTGTTCCTATGAAAACTAAGTTGTAATTCTTTGGGAAGACTTGGTGAGAGTGAGTGGCTGAAAATATTATAATTCAAATAAGTATGAGAAAGGTGAACCAAACATAATTGGGAAAAGTTTGTAAACATGTCTTTAAGATTCTGCACTCTGGTCTTTGCTACAATATAAAGAAATGGAAACATGAGTGTGGCTCAGGTAAGAAAAATGATACAATTCCAATTAGCAAACTTATACTCAGAGGAAGGGCCTTGGCACTCTATCATACAATTGCTGGATGAGTGTACTCATATATGTCTTAGGTTAAAAATGTAATCTCTAAGGAAAGTGTATACATCTTTTCTTAATTCCCTACTTGTTAAAGCAAATGACTGATCAAATTCAGTCCCTGATTTCATTGAATGGGAGACCTTCCACCGTATCTCCCATTAACTCCCAAATAGTAACAGCACGTTTCATCTGATCCCCTAGTCTTCAGTCATCATTTTCTCCATTCAGTTAACAAATATTTCTAGGAGCCTACTAATTACCAGCATTACCTTCTTAAAACTCAGATCTAAGCCTCTCACTCCTCTACTCACAATAACTCAATGCCTTTCCATTGTCTACATAATGAAGCTAAAATTACTTAGCAGAATATTAAAGACCTGCGGGGATCTGATTTCCACCCCCCTTTTTAGCTTCGGCTTCTTAACACAGCACTTCATGTCCTTTAACCTCATCACTCACACCCTGGCTCTTGCCCAAACACATGACACCTTTCAGCATTCATCCTGAGAGAGGCTGAGGTGAACTTTATATTTGCATTTCTCATCAATTTACTCATTATAGAAAATAGTAGTTAATGGTGAGAAATATATTGTTCATAGAAATTACATATTACAGAAAATGCTAAAAGCATCTGAATAAATTTTGCTGAATACACTTCAAGTTGTAAAGTCAAGAGTATCGCACAATTATAGTCTGGGGGTGGATGTGGGGGAGTGTTAACTTGTCTTTAAATAAGCAGAAGTTTAGATTTCCCTGTACTCAAGAAAATTTAGTAAAGGTTAAGAAGTCTGCATAGAAATGATGACTTGACTTTCCTTATCCAGTTGTCCAGTCAGGAAAAATATCTAGTTCCTAGGTGACAAATATCAATGGACAGTTGTCATTACTGTCCTCCATCTTTTGTCCCTCTCACTCATTCTTTCCCTGGGAGTCTTACTCCTGTGGGCTGTCTCGGTTGCCACTGCTGCAGAGAACTCTTTATGTGTCCATCTCAGCTAGGGCACCTCTGTCAGTTCCACTCTTCTCTTTCCCATTGCCGTTGTGTATTTTCCATGGCAAAACACCATCCAACACACCAGAGTTTAAAATGGAACTTTCCTGGGACTTCCCTGGTGGTACAATGGTTAAGAATCTGCCTGCCAATGCAGGGGACACGGGTTCAAGCCCTGGTCCAGGAAGATCCCACATGCCGCAGAGCAACTGAGCCCGTGCGCCACAACTACTGAGCCTGTGCTCTAGAGCCCCCGAGCCACAACTACTGAGCCCACGTGCCACAACTACTGAAGCCCCCGTGCCTAGAGCCCGTGCTCCACAAGAAGAGAAGCCACCATGATGAGAAGCCCACGCACCGCAAGGAAGAGTAGTCCCCACTCGCCGCAACTAGAGAAAGCCTGTGCGCAGCAACAAAGACCCAATGCAGCCAAAAATAAATAAATAAATAAAATAAATTTTTTAAAAAATAAAATAAAATGGAACTTTCCCAGCAAACTCACTTTCCTCCACTTTCTGTCTGGGGGACCACCACCTCAAGGTTTTGGAATGATCTCTTTTGCTCTGGGGGATCTGTTTTGCTCTTTGCTCTTCCTTAGGCCACTGTTGCCCATTATTTCTTCCTATAAAGGTTGAATGATTAAGGGCTTTGAAAACTGTAAGCATACTTGCCCCTTTACAGTCAAACTTCATGAAATATTTGTCCACACTCACTGTATTCATGTTGTTACTTCCTGTTCACGTCTCAACCCAGTGTAATACGGCTTCTGCCCCCAAACTTTTACTGAAGCTGTTTGCATCGAGGTTGCCAATTACTGCCCTGGTGCTACATTTGATAGATGTGTCTCAGCTGTCAACCTAATTCCTTGTAGACTTTGATATTTAGACCACTTCTTCTGCTTGAAATAAATCTTCCCCTCAGCCTCTGTGACCCTTCTTTATCTCACAGGCTACTTCATCATATTGTTCTTTTTAGGCTCCTTTCTCCTGCCTTTTAAAAAGTGTGTCTGATCTTCAGAGTCCTGAGTCTCCTTGTCTCCTCCGTCTATGTCCTCCTCTAAGCAATCTCATCAATTTCCATGGCTTTCCTTACCACCTCTATGTCCATGACCACCAGCTCTGATTCTCCAGCCCTGTTCTTCACCTGAGCTCTCAAGATGCGCTTCTCTAACTGCCTCTTGAATATTCCACATGCACATCGACTTCAACCTGCCTGGGACTGAATTTACAAAAATGCAAAAAAATACTCCTTTTTCTCTTTTTTTTTCTTGGCAAATGGTACCACTGATCATCCAGTTACTCAAGCCTGAAACAAAGATACCAGTCTTGACTTCTCTTTCTTCTTTATTCCCTAATCAATATCAAGGTTGTCAACTCTACTTTTGAAATATTTATTAAATTCCACCGCTTTTTCCATCCTTTCTGCACTATTATGGTTCAACCCACGATGATATCTCCCATCGATTTCTGCAGCAGTCTCTAAACGGGTTCCCTGCCTCCATGCTGGCCCCTCTCCAATCTGTTTTCCAGGCTGCAGCAGAATTCCTCTTTCTAAGCATTCAAATTTAATCACGTCGCTTCCCAACTCTCCTGTTCATGTGTCTCCACACTGCCCTCGGCATTCATTCTAATCTCTCTCACATGGTTTAAAGGGCCCTTTAGTGATCAAGCCTGCTCACCGCTGAAGATGCATCCTTTGCTACCCACTCATTCCTTCCGCGGTGCTTCTCTAAGTTCCCAGACTGTGTCAATTCTCTACCTGTGGACCCCGGCCATCCCCATCAACCTGCTCGTCTCTAATCAGGCTCTCCTCTCTGCTTATGATCTCTGCACCCTCCCCCCTGCACTTTCTTCCTCCAACATATTTTTTGAACACTAACTATGCACCAGGCGTTGTTCCCCATGCTTAGACCACAGCAAGGAGCAAAGCGGGCACATCGCTGAATTCATGAGGCTCAGAGGAGTCCACTGGACACCCAGAGAAGCCAACTTAGGCCATTGCAGTCCTTTGAAATAAGAGGGGACACCGGGAGCTCCAAGAGCCCCGATGAGGGCATCTCACTCAGGCTGGGAGCAGGAAGCTTCCTAAGGGCAGTGTTATTTAGAGTGGTTGTTAGACCTGAGACAACATAGAAAGGTAAGAAGCCAGGGAGTTTATGAAAGACCTCAAAATGCAAATCTTTCTTATGTCTTCTGCTTTTCCTTCTCCCTTCTCACTCCTCTAACTCTTGTCCCTCTCCACATCCCACTACCTCCATTCTTTAAATAAACACTTTTTTCCTTCACTTGTGGCATCCATTTTTCATACAGACATTCCCAGCTCTTCAGCAAACCCACCAACTCCCTTTCTTCAAGTCTCTCCTCAAGGCAAAAAGGAGGAAACCTCATCCCTTATTGCAGCCCCGTCATCCATCTCTTGGACAAAGCTATCAGCTAACTTATAGCTAACGAAGGGCATGCCCAGATGTTCTCTTTTTATCCTGCTGTACACGTTTTTCCAATCGTCCATTTGTCTGATCATATTTCCTAATTGTCTACAATGTCAAATTGTCTATAAGAAATGGGCAACCCATGATCTCCTCTCCAAAATAATACAGCACACATCAGGTTAAGAAGCCTTCTCTCAGAGCCTTGAGATTCCTGTCAGACCTCAGGCTCGCCACAATAGCATGGTGGTAAGCTTTCTAGACTTTCTTGAGCCATAGTTATACCTCACATACAGGAAAAATTAATGATCAGCTAACCCCACGAATCTCTCAACCTTGTACTTTTAAAGGGTCATATCATGTTAAAAAGAATTAGTCCCCTTAGGGCTTGTCATTTTACATTGTCCCTCCATTCAAGAATGGTTCCCATTTTAAATCTAAAATATGGCACGAACGAACCTATCTACAAAACAGAAACTTATAGACATAGAGAACAGACTTGTGGGCAAGTGGTGGGCAGGAGGGAGAGGGATGGGTTGGGAATTTGGGGTTAGTAGATGCAAACTATTACATTTAGAATGGATAAACAACAAGGTCCTACTGTATAGCACAGGGAACTATATTCAATATCCTGTGATAAACCATAATGGAAAGGAATATAAAAAAAGAATGTCTATATGTGTATAACTGAGTCACTTTGCTGTACAGCAGTAATTAACACAGCATTGTAAATCAACTCTACTCCAATAAAAATATACATGTAAAAAAAGAATGGTTCCCATTTTAAAAGATTTTAATAAGATGAGAAATATCCTAGGATAAATTTGCAGTCTCCCCACCTCCCATTCTCTCCCAGGGTAAAGAAGAGGGTGGTCTTACCTGTGATTGGTCAGTGGCTGCAGGTGACTCTGCCTTGCATCAAGAATGTCATTGTTTTCCTCACTCACTACAGCCTGAAGATTTGGCAACAGGGCTGGTGCTTATATATAGAAGGAAGCTAATCATTTCATTCTTTTGTTGGAACATTTTCCTACCCACTTGCAAATAATCTTCCCTTTCCTTTAACAGCTCCTCTCTGAAGAGACCAACAACAGCACTTTCATGAGAAGAGCTGTGGTCGGAGCCCAGGAGGAGACAACGGAAGGCTGGGACCAGGGGTCCGGGCTAGAGGTCAGTGTCCACTGGCTTCTGGCTAACTGGCTCCCAGTCTCTCCAAAGGGAGCTCTTAACAGAGGCAGATGGAGACTTCCATTTAATTCCATGTGGCATAAAAAAATGTAATTGTTTCACCCATAAAGGCAGTCATGTTTCTATAACAATGGCTTCATTCAGGGCTGCCGAGAGTCATTATTGCCAGTTCTTTTGGGGACTTTATGAGCAATCATTTTCTTGGTCTGAAGCAAAAGAAGAATCAGAACACAAGGCTCTCTTTTTCCATTTTTGTTTCCGAAATATAAAAAGAGACATCACCTGAGTGCTTTAATCATGAGCACCTTTGTGATGACACTGGAAGCGGGGGTTGCTATATGCATCTCTGACCTGTAAAGTCTTAGCACTTTAATCACTTTTTTTTTTTTTGTCAGTATTTTTATTTTAGCCATTCTAACATGTGTTGTGTTAACTCACTGAGGTTTTTTTTTTTTTAAACATCTTTATTGAAGTATAATTGCCTTACAATGGTGTGTTAGCTTCTGCTTTATAACAAAGTGAATCAGTTATACATATACAATATGTTCCCATTTCTCTTCCCTCTTGCATCTCCCTCCCTCCCACCCTCCCCATCCCACCCCTCTAGGTGGTCACAAAGCACCGAGCTGATCTCCCTGTGCTATGCGGCTGCTTCCCACTAGCTATCTATTTTACATTTGGTAGTGTATATATGTCCATGACACTCTCTTACCCTGTCACATCTCACCCCACCCCCTCCCCATATCCTCAAGTCCATTCTCTGGTAGGTCTGTGTCTTTATTCCCGTCTTGCCACTAGGTTCTTCATGGCCTTTTTTTTTTTCTTTCTTTCCTTAGATTCCGTATATATGTGTTAGCATACTGTATTTGTTTTTCTCTTTCTGACTTACTTCACTCTGTATGACAGACTCTAACTCCATCCACCTCATTACAAATACCTCCATTTCATTTCTTTTTATGGCGAGTAATATTCCATTGTATATATGTGCCACATCTTCTTTATCCATTCATCTGTCGATGGACATTTAGGTTGCTTCCATGTCCTGGCTATTGTAAATAGAGCTGCAATGAACATTTTGGTACATGACTCTTTTTGACCTATGGTTTTCTCAGGGTATATGCCCAGTAGTGGGATTGCTGGGTCGTATGGTAGTTCTATTTGTAGTTTTTTAAGGAACCTCCATACTGTTCTGCATAGTGGCTGTATCAATTTACATTCCCACCAACAGTGCAAGAGTGTTCCCTTTCCTCCACACCCTCTCCAGCATTTATTGTTTCTAGATTTTTTGATGATGGCCATTCTGACCGGTGTGAGATGATATCTCATTGTAGTTTTGATTTGCATTTCTCTAATGATTAATGCTGTTGAGCATTCTTTCATGTGTCTGTAGGCCATCTGTATATCTTCTTTGGAGAAATGTCTATTTAGGTCTTCTGCCCATTTTTGGATTGGGTTGTTCGTTTTTTTGTTATTGAGCTGCATGAGCTGCTTGTAAATCTTGGAGATTAATCCTTTGTCAGTTGCTTCATTTGCAAATATTTTCTCCTATTCTGATGGTTGTCTTTTGGTCTTGTTTATGGTTTCCTTTGCTGTGCAAAAGCTTTTAAGTTTCATTAGGTCCCATTTGTTTATTTGTGTTCTTATTTCCATTTCTCTGGGAGCTGGGTCAAAAAGAATCTTGCTGTGATGTATGTCATAGAGTGTTCTGCCTATGTTTTCCTCTAAGAGTTTGATAGTGTCTGCCCTTACACATAGGTCTTTAATCCATTTTGAGTTTATTTTTGTGCATGGTGTCAGGGAGTGTTCTAATTTCATACTTTTACATGTAGCTGTCCAATTTTCCCAGCACCGCTTATTGAAGAGGCTGTCTTTTCTCCACTGTATATGCTTGCCTCCTTTATCAAAGATAAGGTGACCATATGTGTGTGGGATTATCTCTGGGCTTTCTATCCTGTTCCATTGATCTATATTTCTGTTTTTGTGCCAGTACCAAACTGTCTTGATTACTGAAGCTTTGTAATATAGTCTGAAGTCAGGGAGCCTGATTCCCCCAGCTCCATTTTTCGTTCTCAAGATTGCTTTGGCTATTTGGGGTCTTTTGTGTTTCCATACAAATTGTGAAATTTTTTGTTCTAGTTCTGTGAAAAATGCCAGTGGTAGTTTGATAGGGATTGCATTGAATCTGCAGATTGCTTTGGGAAGTAGAGTCATTTTCACAATGTTGATTCTTCCAATCCAGGAACATGGTCTATCTCTCCATCTATTTGTATCATCTTTAATTTCTTTCATCAGTGTCTTATAATTTTCTGCATACAGGTCTTTTGTCTCCTTAGGTAGGTTTATTCCTAGATATTTTATTCTTTTTGTTGCAATGGTCAACGGGAGTGTTTTCTTAATTTCACTTTCAGATTTTTCGTCATTAGTGTATAGAAATGCAAGAGATTTCTGTGCATTAATTTTGTATCCTGCTACTTTACCAAATTCATTGATTAGCTCTAGGAGTTTTCTGGTAGCATCTTTAGGATTCTCTATGTATAGTATCATGTCATCTGCAAATAGTGACAGCTTTACTTCTTCTTTTCTGATTTGGATTCCTTTTATTTCTTTGTCTTCTCTGATTGCTGTGGCTAACACTTCCAAAACTATGTTGAATAATAGTGGTGAGAGTGGGCAACCTTGTCTTGTTCCTGATCTTAGTGGAAATGGTTTCAGTTTTTCACCGTTGAGGACAATGTTGGCTGTGGGTTTGTCATATATGGCCTTTATTATGTTGAGGAAAGTTCCCTCTATGCCTACTTTCTGCAGGGCTTTTATCATAAATGGGTGTTGAATTTTGTCGAAAGCTTTCTCTGCATCTATTGAGATGATCATATGGTTTTTCTCCTTCAATTTGTTAATATGGTGTATCACATTGATTGATTTGCGTATATTGAAGAATCCTTGCATTCCTGGGATAAACCCCACTTGATTATGGTGTATGATCCTTTTAATGTGCTGTTGGATTCTGTTTGCTAGTATTTTGTTGAGGATTTTTACATCTATGTTCATCAGTGATATTGGCCTGTAGTTTTCTTTCTTTGTGACATCTTTGTCTGGTTTTGGTATCAGGGTGATGGTGGCCTCGTAGAATGAGTTTGGGAGTGTTCCTCCCTCTGCAATATTTTGGAAGAGTTTGAGAAGGATAGGTGTTAGCTCTTCTCTAAATGTGTGATAGAATTCGCCTGTGAAGCCATCTGGTCCTGGGCTTTTGTTTGTTGGAAGGTTTTTAATCACAGTTTCAATTTCAGTGCTTGTGATTGGTCTGTTCATATTTTCTATTTCTTCCTGGTTCAGTCTCGGCAGTTTGTGCATTTCTAAGAATCTGTCCATTTCTTCCAGATTGTCCATTTTATTGGCATAGAGTTGCTTGTAGTAATCTCTCATGATCGTTTGTATTTCTGTAGTGTCAGTGGTTACTTCTCCTTTTTCCTTTCTAATTCTATTGATTTGAGTCTTCTCCCTTTTTCTCTTGATGAGTCTGGCTAATGGTTTATCAATTTTGTTTATCTTCTCAATGAACCAGCTTTTAGTTTCATTGATTTTTGCTATTGTTTCCTTCATTTCTTTTTCATTTATTTCTGACCTAATCTTTATGATTTCTTTCCTTCTGCTGGCTTTGGGTGTTTTTTGTTCTTCTTTCTCTAATTGCTTTAGGTGCAAGGTTAGGTTGTTTATTCGAGATGTTTCCTGTTTCTTGAGGTAGGCTTGTATTGCTATAAACTTCCCTCTTAGCACTGCTTTTGCTGCGTCCCATAGGTTTTGGGTCGTCGTATCTCCATTGTCATTTGTTTCTAGGTATTTTTTGATTTCCCCTTTGATTTTTTCAGTGATCACTTCGTTATTAAGTAGTGTATTGTGTAGCTTCCATGTGTTTGTATTTTTTACAGATCTTTTCCTGTAATTGATATCTAGTCTCATAGCGTTGTGGTCGGAAAAGATACTTGATACGATTTCAATTTTCTTAAATTTACCAAGGCTTGATTTGTGACCCAAGATATGATCTATCCTGGAGAATGTTCCATGAGCACTTGAGAAAAATGTGTATTCTGTTGTTTTTGGGTGGAATGTCCTATAAATATCAATTAAGTCCATCTTGTTTATTGTATCATTTAAAGCTTGTGTTTCCTTATTTATTTGCATTTTGGATGATCTGTCCATTGGTGAAAGTGGGGTGTTAAAGTCCCCTACTATGATTGTGTTGCTGTCGATTTCCCCTTTTATGGCTGTTAGTATTTGCCTTATGTATTGAGGTGCTCCTATGTTGGGTGCATAAATATTTACAATTGTTATACCTTCCTCTTGGATCGATCCCTTGATCATTATATAGTGTCCTTCTTTGTCTCTTGTAATAGTCTTTATTTTAAAGTCTATTTTGTCTGATATGAGAATTGCTACTCCAGCTTTCTTTTGATTTCCATTTGCATGGAATATCTTTTTCCATCCCCTCACTTTCAGTCTGTATGTGTCTCTAGGTCTGAAGTGGGTCTCTTGTAGACAGCATATATATGGGTCTTGTTTTTGTATCCATTCAGCCAGCCTGTGTCTTTTGGTGGGAGCATTTAATCCATTTACATTCAAGGTAATTATCGATATGTATGTTCCTATTCCCATTTTCTTAAATGTTTTGGGTTTGTTATTGTAGGTGTTTTCCTTTTCTTGTGTTTCTTGCCTAGAGAAGTTCCTTTAGCATTTGTTGTAAAGCTGGTTTGGTGGTGCTGAACTCTCTCAGCTTTTGCTTGTCTGTAAAGGTTTTAATTTCTCCATCGAATCTGAATGAGATCCTTGCTGGGTAGAGTAATCTTGGTTGTAGGTTTTTCTCCTTCATCACTTTAAGTATATCCTGCCACTCCCTCTGGCTTGCAGAGTTTCTGTTGAAAGATCAGATGTTAACCTTATGGGGATTCCCTTGTGTGTTATTTGTTTTTTTTCCCTTGCTGCTTTTAATATGTTTTCCTTATATTTAATTTTTGACAGTTTGACTAATATGTGTCTTGGCGTGTTTCTCCTTGGGTTTATCCTGTATGGGACTCTCTGTGCTTCCAGGACTTGGTTAACTATTTCCTTTCCCATATTAGGGAAGTTTTCAACTATAATCTCTTCAAATATTGTCTCAGTCCCTTTCTTTTTCTCTTCTTCTTCTGGGACCCCTATAATTCGAATGTTGGTGCGTTTAATGTTGTCCCAGAGGTCTCTGAGACTGTCCTCAGTTCTTTTCATTCTTTTTTCTTTATCCTGCTCTGCAGTAGTTATTTCCACCATTTTATCTTCCAGGTCACTTATCCTTTCTTCTGCCTCAGTTATTCTGCTATTGATCACATCTAGAGTATTTTTAATTTCATTTATTGTGTTTTTCATCGTTGCTTGGTTCCTCTTTAGTTCTTCTACGTCCTTGTTAAATGTTTCTTGCATTTTGTCTATTCTATTTCCCAGATTTTGGATCATCCTTACTATCATTATTCTGAATTATTTTTCAGGTAGACTACCCATTTCCTCTTCATTTGTTAAGTCTGGTGTGTTTTGACCCTGTTCCTTCATCTGCTGTGTGTTTTTCTGTCGTCTCATTTTGCTTATCTTACTGTGTTTGGGGTCTCCTTTTCACAGGCTGCAGGTTCGTAGTTCCCGTTGTTTTTGGTATCTGTCCCCAGTGGCTAAGGTTGGTTCAGTGGGTTGTGTAGGCTTCCTGGTGGAGGGAACTAGTGCCTGAGTTCTGGTGGATGAGGCTGGATCTTGCCTTTCTGGTGGGCACGTCCACGTCTGGTGGTGTATTTTGGGGTGTCTGTGGCCTTATTATGATTTTAGGCAGCCTCTCTGCTAATGGATGGGGCTGTGTTCCTGTCTTGCTAGTTGTTTGGCATAGGGTGTTCAGCACTGTAGCTTGCTGGTCATTGAGTGATGCTGGGTCTTGATGTTGAGATGGAGATCTCTGAGAGATTTTTGCCATTTGGTATTACGTGGAGCTGGGAGGTCTCTTGTGGACCAGTGTCCTGAAGTTGGCTCTCCCACCTCAGAGGTACGGCCCTGATGCCTGGCTGGAGCACCAAGAGCCTTTCGTCCACACGGCTCAGAGTAAAAGGGAGAAAAAATAGAAAGAAAGAAAGAGGCTATAATATAGTGAAGTAAAATAAAGCTATTATAAAGCAAAGCTATACAGACAAAAATCTCACCCAGAATCATATACATATACACTCACAAAAAAAGGAAAAGGGGAAAAATTAATATCTCCTGCTCCCAGAGTCCCCCTCCTGAATTTGGGCTGATTCGTTGTCTATTCAGGTATTCCACAGATGCAGGCACATCAAGTTGTTTGTGGAGCTTTAATCCGCTGCTTCTGAGGCTGCTGGGAGAGATTTCCCCTTCTCTTCCCTGTTCGCACAGCTCCCGGGGTTCAGCTTTGGATTTGGACCCGCCTCTGCGTGTAGGTCGCCTGAGGGCGTCTGTTCCCCGCCCAGACAGGACGGGGTTAAAGGAGCAGCTGCTTCCGGGGCTCTGGCTCACCCAGGCCGCGGGGAGGGAGGGGTATAGAGGAGGCGGGGCGAGCCTGCGGCGGCCAAGGCCGGCGTGACGTTGCACCAGCCTGAGGTGCCGTGCGTTCTCCCGGGGAAGTTGTCCCTGGATCCCGGGACCCTGGCAGTGGCGGGCTGCACAGGCTCCCGGGAGGGGAGGTGTGGAGAGTGACCTGTGCTCACACACAGGCTTTTTGGAGGCGGCAGCAGCAGCCCCAGCGTCTCACACCCGTCTCTGGGGTCCGCGCTGATCGCCGTGGCTTGCGCCCTTCTCTGGAGTTCGTTTAGGCGGCGCTCTTCATCCCCTCTCCTTGCGCGCCGCGAAACAAAGAAGCAAGAAAAAGTCTCTTGCCTCTTTGGCAGCTGCAGACTTTTTCCCGGTCTCCCTCCCAGCCAGCTGTGGTGCGCTAACCCCTTCAGGCTGTGTTCACGCCACCAACCCCAGTCCTCTCCCTGCGATCTGACCGAAGCCCGAGCCTCAGCTCCCAGCCCCGCCCGCCCTGGCGGGCGAGCAGACAAGCCTCTCGGGCTGGTGAGCGCTGCTCGGCGCCGAGCCTCTGTGCAGGAGTCTCTCCGCTTTTTCCTCTGTGCCCCTGTTGCTGTGGGATCCGCGCTGATAGCCGCGGCTCGCGCCCGTTTCTGGAGTTCGTTTAGGCGGCGCTCTGAATCCCCTCTCCTCGCGCACCAGGAAACAAAGAGGGAAGAAAAAGTCTCTTGCCTCTTCGGCAGCTGCAGACTTTTTCCCGGACTCCCTCCCGGCTAGCTGTGGTGCGCTAACCCCTTCAGGCTGTGTTCACGCCGCCAACTCCAGTCCTCTCCCTGGGATCTGACTGAAGCCCGAGCCTCAGCTCCCAGCCCCCCGCCCGCCCCGGCGGGGGAGCAGACAAGCCTCTCGGGCTGAGTGCTGGTTGTCTCCGATCCTCTGTGCGGGAATCTCTCTGCTTTGCCCTCCGCACCCCTGTGGCTGTGCTCTCCTCCGTGGCTCTGAAGCTTCCCCCTTTTCCCCCCCGCAGTCTTTGCCCACGAAGGGGCTTCCTAGTGTGTGGAAACCTTTCCTCCTTCACAGCTCCCTTCCACTGGTGCAGGTCCCATCCCTATTCTTTTGTCTCTGTTGTTTCTTTTTTCTTTTGCCCTACCCAGGTACGTGGGGAGTTTCTTGCCTTTTGGGAGGTCTGAGGTCTTCTGTCAGCGTTCAGTGGGTGTTCTGTAGGAGCAGTTCCACGTGTAGATGTATTTCTACTGTATCTGTGGGAAGGAAGGTGATCTCCGCGTCTTACTCTTCCGCCATCTTCTCCCACCTCTTTAATCACTTTTGATGCCCTTTCACAGAGAAATGAACAGGTCAATAAAGACAAGTAAAGAAGGGGCAGGTAATAAACCAAGATGTGGGTACTGTTACATACCATATGGCAACTCTTGATAATACAGAATGGCTGGAAATTTCAAGAAAAGGCTCATCCATTCTGAGAGAGATTCTATGTTTATTGTTCTCTAACGTTTCCAGTATACATTTGGAAATTTAAGAGCAGAGCTGCCATATATGGGATCTGATCAGAGGGGTGAGTAGGGCTGAAATCAGACAGGTTCTTTGGCCAGCAAGCCTTACACCCTGACTTCCTCTAATTCATATATATGGGCTAGTGGAAGCTCTGTTTCAGAGAGTAGGTAATAGAAAATTAACAAATAATCTAAATATTCAATAGTAAGATACTGGTTGAAAAATAAATATAAAATTATTGGGACTTGCCTGGTGGCGCAGTGGTTAAGAATCCGCCTGCCAATGCAGGGGACATGGGTTCGATCCCTGGTCCGGGAAGATCCCACATGCCGCAGAGCAACTAATCCCGTGTGCCACAACTACTGAGCCTGTGCTCTAGAGCCCGTGAGCCAAAACTACTGAGTGTGCTACAACTACTGAAGCCCGCGTGCCTAGAGCCCGTGCTCCACAACAAGAGAAGCCACTGCAATGAGAAGCCCACACACCACAACGAAGAGTAGCCCCCGCTCACAGCAACTAGAGAAAGCCCGCTCGCAGCAACGAAGACCCAACACAACCAAAAATAAATTTTAAAAAATCATTAAACAAAATCATTAAAGCAATATGAATATAACTACATGGAAAAGCAGGTTAAAAATAGAATATAATATATAACCCCATTTTTGTGAAAGAAATATATGTAAATACACAGAAATGCAAACATATACTATATATGTGTATATGTATACAGTCATACAGTCTATCTATTTATCTATTCAGGAAAAAACATTGGAAGACACACCAAAATGTTGACTGCAGTTGTCTTCATCTGATAAGTTTTTGAGAGACGTGACTTTTTTCTTCTGCTGAAGAAAGTGTACTAACTGTGTGTGTGTGTGTGTGTGTGTGTGTGTGTGTGTGTGTGTAAGAGAGAAAGAGAGAGATGGTTATTTTTTATGTGATTTAAAAAAAGTTAAAACCCCAAGTAATGGATTGAGGCTTAAAAAATAGCAACTAATTAATACCAATAGTTACTTTAAAAGAGATAATTGTAAACTAGAAACCTGAAATAGTGTTTAAAACTACCTGGGCGGGCTTCCCTGGTGGCGCAGTGGTTGAGAATCTGCCTGCTAATGCAGGGGACACGGGTTCGAGCCCTGGTCTGGGAAGATCCCACATGCCACGGAGCAGCTGGGCCCGTGAGCCACAATTGCTGAGCCTGCGCGTCTGGAGCCTGTGCCCCGCAACGGGGGGGGCCGCGATAGAGAAAGGCCCGCGCACCGCGATGAAGAGCGGTCCCCGCACCGCGATGAAGAGTGGCCCCCGCTTGCCGCAACTGGAGAAAGCCCTCGCAAAAAAAAAAAAAAAAAAAACTACCTGGGCAAGTTAAAAAGAAAGTCTAAATGGTCTGAGGACAAAGTATTATTGACTGTTTGATTTGTCAGTTTTCCAACTGTAATAACTGTGGCTCTATGACAACATTTTCATAAGCCAAAAATAGCTGTTAAAGTGAATCATCAGTTTAGAAAGGTAATTATAAAGTAATTCCACCTCTGATATTGATTGCGTTCAACAATTCCATTCAGAAGAGTAATATTATATTCCCGTTACTCTAAGCCATTTGTTACTACAACATTCAAAGAGATATAGTATATAAAGGAATTATATATTTTGGACTCTGCATTAGTTTTATTAGGAAAATGGGGGAAAGGAGGTGTGTTTAGATGTGGCTTCCTTTCCCTGACTTCTCCCTTTGGAAGAATTACATTCTGGTTAATCCCTGAGGTAAGAGTCTGAGGCTAATATTTATCAACACATATTAGAGTGTCTACCAGGCATCATATTGGTACATTTAACATTCACACCAATCCTGTAAGATAGGTATTTACCATTTAAGAGACCAAGGCTCAGAGGAATTTCCTAACTTCCCCGTGGTCACAGAGCCAGTAGGGTGGTGGTCCCAAGATTCATACTCAAGACTTTCTGACACCAAAGACTCTGCTCTTTCCAATTAGGCCACAGTTATAACAGTCCATGGTGATAGATTGTATTGTTTTTTAATATTATTCAATCTCCCCTTTTCTATAAGAAGATTATCATCCTGCCCCATCGCCTTTGGTCCTGGTTGTGTGGCCTGCTTCGGCCATTGGAGTGTGAGCAGATGTGATGAACACTACATACTTTAAGAGACATCATGGGCTTTTGTGATCTCACTTGCTCTTTTCCCTCTGTCATATGAATGTCCCAAATATGGAAGCTCCTTCAATATGGGTCCCAGAATGTGAAGACTCGTGGAGCAGAGCTGAGCAGGGTCTCGGCAGCTGCCAACACAAAGCCGCCAAAATGTGAACAAAATGTGCATTCGTTTTCTATTGTTGCAAACAAATTACCACAAACTTAGCACCTTAAAACCACAATGTGTCATCTCACAATTTCTGTAGGTCAGATGTGTGGGCATGGGGCTATCGGATACCGTGCTCAGTGTCTCACTGGGTGGAGATCAGGGTGTCAGCAGCTGTTCTCACTGGGGTTTGGAGTTCTCTTCTGAGCTCACTGGTCATTGACAGAACTTATTTCCTTGTGGTTGTAAGACTGAGGTCTTGTTTTCTTGCTGGCTGTGGGCCAGGGGTTGCTCTCAGTTCCTAGGGGCTGTTCTCAGGTCTTTTCAGTGTGTCATCTTTCATCCTCAAGCCAGTAGTGGCACTCTGAATCTCCCTCCTGTCAAGTCTCTGACCAGAAGACACTCTGCTTTTAAAGGGTTCATGTAATTAGGTTAGGTCCACCCAGATAATCTCCTTATCTTCAAGTCAACTGATGCATAAAGAGGAAGTCCCAAGGAAGCCAGCAGGGCCAGAGCCTGTGCAACTGCCAGCTCCATAAGGGGGTCTGGTGTGGTGCTCCTGGGGACCCCGGATGGTGTGGGAAGGAGCTGGGCGGGAAGGGCCAGCGTCAGGACAGAGGCACACGCAGGGGCTGGACCTGGAGGGCAAGGAGCCCAGCACAATCTGCAAAATCCCTTTTCCATGTAAGGTAACACAATCACAGGAGTAACACCAAGGGATGGAGACCATGGGGGCCTTCTTAGAATTCTGCATAGCACAAAGAGAAAACTGTGTTGAAAGCCACAGAGATTTTGGAAGATTGATCTTTACTGCACCAAAACTGACTAATGCAACTGGCTACCTGAAATTGTATGTCTGCGCATATAGAAAAGGGCACACGTATGGACACCAAGGGGGGAAAGCAGCTGCGGGTGGGGGTGGTGGTGGGATGAATTGGGAGATTGGGATTGACATGTATACACTGATGTGTATAAAATGGATAACTAATAAAAAAAAAGATGTTAAAAAAACAAATTTAAAAAAAAAAAGAAAAGGGCACAATTCATAAGGGACAGCTCAATGAATTTTCACAAAATGAACACACCTGTACAACCACCACCCAGATTAAACAAATAAACTAAAACAAACAAATAGACAAAACCCAGAAAATTACTAACAACACAGAAACCCCTTTCCATTTCCCAGCCCCTAAGATAACCACAATCCTATCTTCTAACACCATAGATTATTTTTGCCTGCTTCTGAAATCTTACAAATGGGTTCTGACTTCCTTCTATTAATACTGTATCTATGAATTTCATTTCTTTTTTTGCATGCAGTTTTAGTTCCCTTCCTGTATAATATTGCATTATGTGGCTATTCCATAGTTTCCCATTCTACTGTTGTTGATAGGCATTTGGTTAGTCTCCAATTTTTAGCTATTACAAATAATGTTGCCCAAACTGTTTCTGCTGAGCTTCTCTCTCTCCCTGTCCCTCTCCCCACCCCCCTCCTTCCTCCCTTCCTTCCTTCCTTTTTTCTTTCTTTCTTGCTTTTCTTTCTCTCCCTTTCTTTTTCTTTCTTTCGGATGCCTTTATATCTTAGATCTAACCTTCCCTCTCCCTAAAAAGGAGGGAACCCAATTTCCTAATGTCAATAACTTTCAAAGTTAATGTTTAAGAAACCCTCTCTGAAAGATTATTTGGAAAATCCCAACGAATGGATTCAGACCAAGAATGTAGGGAACTGAAGGAAGGGTAAAAAACAAGATATGATTTCATACCCTTGGCTTATCTCAGGGCAGAAACTGCTTGGGCGAGACCAAGATCATTTCAGCCATCACTCTGAGTGGAGCCATGCAGTGTAGTGGGGAATGGGGTGGGCCTGAGACACCATTTAGGGCTCTGAATCGGTTCCTTCTTCTAGGTGATAACATTGGCAAGTCACTACCTCTCTGAGCTTCATTCCCTCCGTCTGTCATGGAGGCAGTGGTAACCTTCCATTGAAATGTTTTGGTTCCTTCTAACACTTCTACCCCTTATTTGGAAAGCAAGAACACATTTTGCCCCAGCCCCAGTGCACCATCTGTTCTCTGGTCTTCTCTGCCTTGCTTGTGCCCCAGAAAACTGGCCTCTGTAGACTGCATCACCTGGTTCTCTTATTGATTTGCTTCGAACTGGGTTCAGCCAATGGAAGGCACTGGCAAGACATTGGAGGGAAAGCAGGGAAAGAGGTTGGATTATTCCCCTGCACACACACAGCTCCCTCCCTGCCTCACTGTTATTCAGGGGTGGCTGCATTCCTCCCAGGCCACAGCTCTAGCGACCACTTGTCTCCAGACACCTTTGCCCCTCTTCTACATTTTTAAAAATTAAAAAAAAATTTTTTAAGATGTGCCACGTATTTTATTTTATTTTTTAATTAATGTTTATTGGAGTATAGTTGATGTATGATGTTAGTGTTAGTTTCTGCTGTACAGCAAAGTGAATCAGTTATACATATACATATATCCACTCTTTTTTAGATTCTTTTCCCATACAGGTCATTACAGAGTATTGGGTAGAGTTCCCTGTGCTATACAGTAGGTCCTTATTAGTTATCTATTTTATATAGTAGTGTGTATATGTCAATCCCAGTCTCCCAATTTATCCCTCCCCCTTCTTTCCCCCCCAATAACCATAAGATTGTTTTCTACATCTGTGACTCTATTTCTGTTTTGTAAATAAGTTCATTTGTACCATTTTTTTAGATTCCACATATAAGTGATATCATATGATATTTGTCTTTCTCTGTCTGACTTACTTCACTCAGTATGACAATCTCTAGGTCCACCCATGTTGCTGCAAATGACATCATTTAATTCTTTTTAATGGTTGAGTAATATTCCACTGTATATACATACAACATCTTCTTTATCCATTCCTCTGTCGATGGACATTTAGGTTGCTTCCATGTCTGGGCTATTGTAAATAGTGCTGCAATGAATATTGGGGTGCATGTATCTTTTCAAATTATGGTTTTCTCTGGATATATGCCCAGGAGTGGGATTGCTGGATCATATGGTAGCTCTATTTTTAGTTTTTTAGTCCCTCTTCTACTTTAAACTTAAAGGTGATCATGATTTCTCATTCATTGGTGCTCCACCATCCCTTGTTTTCTTAAACCAGTCCCTATCTCTGTAAACAGTCCCTTTATTATACTGTCTTCAGGCTTAAGCCATTTGAAGTGGGTCAGCCTTTCCTGCAATGCCCCTGATACTAGAGGAGGGAGCCTAATCATATTGTCAAACATGATGGGGAACTGGAAACAGTATCAAAAGCTGGAGGCCTACTATGGAGAAGAGTATGGAGGTTCCTTAAAAAACTAAAACTAGAACTACCATATGACCCAGAAATCCCACTACTGGACATATACCCTGAGAAAACCATAATTCAAAAAGAGTCATGTACCACAATGTTCATTGCAGCTCTATTTACAATAGCCAGGACATGGAAGCAACCTAAGTGTCCATTGACAGATGAATGGATGAAGAAGACGTGGCACCTATATACAATGGAATATTACTCAGCCATAAAAAGAAATGAAATTGAGTTATTTGTAGTGAGGTGGATGGACCTAGAGTCTGTCATACAGAGTGAAGTAAGTCAGAAGGAGAAAAACAAATACCGTATACTAACACATATATATGGAATCTAAAAAAAAAAAAGAAATGGTTCTGATGAACCTAAGGGCAGGACAGGAATAAAGATGCAGACCTAGAGAATGGACTTGAGGACATGGGGAGGGGGAAGGGTAAGCTGGGACGAAGTGAGAGAGTGGCATGGACATATATACACTACCAAGTGTAAAATAGATATCTAGTGGGAAGCAGCCACATAGCACAGGGAGATCAGCTCAGTGATTTGTGACCACCTAGAGGAGTGGGATAGGGAGGGTGGGAGGGAGAGGCAAGAGGGAGGAGATATGGGGATATATGTATATGTATAGCTGATTCACTTTGTTATAAAGCAGAAACTAACACACCATTGTGAAGCAATTATACTCCAATAAAGATGTTAAAAAAAAAGAAAAAAAAAAACTGGAGGCCAAAGAAAACCAGGGATTTAAAGAACCAGAGAGATGAGATGGAGAAATGATGAATCTAGTAGAGTCATGTGAGCAGTTTCTATAGTCTCTGCTAAGTTCTTTACATGCATGGCATTTAAACTTCACCCTATGAGTTAATATAATTACCTAATCTAGAGGTGAGGAAACTATGCCTTAAAGTGGTTAAGTAATTTGTTGAGATCACTCTTTAGTAACTGACAGAGCTAAGATTTGAATCCAGGACCTTTTACCTCCCAAACCCCTGTTCTTACCTAGAACAGAAACTTACTTTCTATTGCAGAAACAAGAGCTGTGGTTGACTGCTAGCTTTACATACTTTCAAGACTTAGTATGTGGCATGACTGTGTCTCGAAGACACATATGGGACAGCTAATTTGGAGATGTTTAGCAAGTTTATATGAGTTTGGATGAATACAGAGTTGGAAGGTCTCAGTGGGAGCAGCTGGCATCTCTTCTCTGCATCACTTTCTGCTCTCAAAGCTTTGGCAACTCCCCATTGACCCCAATAAAATCCAGCCTCCTTGGCCTGTCCTTTAGGGTTCTCTGCAATCATACTGTAACTTCCCTTTGGGGATTATCTCCCCCCCATCACACACTCAACTTGCTCTGATCAAACTGCCTTTTTTTTGTGGTTCACATGTTTCTTCATGAAGTTGCCTTCTTTCTATTTTTCTCCTTTGAAATCCTCTTAAGCCTTTCTGTCCCACTTCAAAGCTACTTCCTCCAGACAGATCTTTTCTTATCACCTCCACCGCAAGTTACCACCTCTTCCTCTTCTGAACATTGACAGCTTTGTTTACACTACTTTCTCTGCACATATCATATGCTGCTTGGACTTCTAGTTGCCTACATTCATCTATCTTAGCCGTTAGGAGCTTAGAGGATGGGGAACACAAAGATGAGGAAAACAAAACCCCTGCCCCCAGGGTGGTAAGAACACAAAGGACTGTAAATACCAATGCCTCTGTGTATTTGGGGATTTGACTTTAGGCAACTGATAAGAACTGTGGGCAGGTAAAAGAGTAAATGTTCACATATAGTTGAGGGAATCAGGGAGGGTTTCTTGGATAAAAAGACATTTGTATGTAACTGGAACTCTGGTTGGGCTGTCCACCATCATAAGTCGAGGAGGGCATTCTTTGGAGAGACAGAAGCCTAAGACAGCTTCAAAAATGTTGCTTTCATTGTGCATCCCAGTATCTCTGGTAATTAATGAAACTAGTAATAGTGTCTATCGTTTACTGAGTGCTTAACACATGCCAGACGTTGTGTTAAGTGCTGTTTGTACCTTATTTCATCTAATTCTCGTAAAAGCCTCCCCATTTTACAAATGAGAAAACCAAGGCCTAAAGAGTTTTGGTAACTTGTCCAAAGTGGCCCACTTAGTCAGTGGCAGAGCTGAAACTTATACCTATATCTAACTGATTAGAAAGTCCAGAAGATGAAATATGAGGCCACATTGCCTTTCTTGCTACAACTTGATATGATATATATTCCTTCTTTATGCATCTACCACCAATATTCCAGAGGAAATTCAAACCCTCAAAGAGGTATATGGAGCCAACATAATCCTCACATAATATTTATAAACTGACAAATTTTAAGGAATCTAGTTATTTACAATGGATGTCTGAGAGTTCTTTTTTAAAATAATATTTCAAATCAACGTTCCATTTATCTTCTATTATATTGGGGCAATAAAATTATGCCTCTTTAATCTTAGGTACAAAACAAATTCCAAAATGTCTTTGAGTGATATAGGTTTTCTCTTGAAATATTTTCTAAAAATAAAATATGGTCCCACAGTAATTATGTTAATCACCATTCAAATCATGGTCTCTATTTAAATTCAAAACTGTTATCTAGTGAGTTAAAAAAAATTGATCTATGATATTTTTATCAGGATAAAAAAATGTCACAGTGCTTCCCAAATTTACAAATGAAATTATAGGATGTGGGCGAAATTTACCAAAAACAATGAGCTTCCATTTTCCAGATGCTCAAGCAATGAACATTAACATTGGAGTTTCCTGCATGCAAGTTATAAACTAGTACAAGCTGAAAAGGAAATGTCAGTATTTTTTTTCTTGTCATAAAACCTTATTTTCTCAGATGTTATGAAATGTTTCTGTGCCCAGTGTGGGAACAGTAATGAATTTTCATATTAACAAAATATGACCGTGCATCAAGATGTTGACAATTATGTGACGTATAGTCTTCAACCCCAGGATGAATTGAAGAAGCAGTCACTACATTGCACTATGTTAGCAAAAGAGCCCTGAAGTAAGGTCAGCTTGAGGACAGATTGCTAGCAAAATCTGCTAAAAAAGTGAGAGAAAGAGAGAGAGAGAGAGGGAGGCTTCCAGGGGTAGATTATTTTCTACCAATAGGCAGAAGGATGGCAGGTGTTCACAAGTGTGGTACCACCAGTTAGAGCGCTCTTTCTCGGGCCTCTTGGTGGATGCCTTGCTTTGGTGCAGAGGAGCAGCTCTGGAGAACTACAGGAAATGTTAGCTTTAGTAGAGACCCCAGTGCTAGAGATTTGGGGGGGAAAAAGTCACATCTGAAAGACATAAAGTTTGGAATTGTCGGGGCTTTGGTTCTGTTCAGAATTAAAAGTAGCCAGAAACGAAAGGGCAATGGAAAATGACGTCCTTGCAGTTTTATCCAATCGCTATTGTATGCATGCATCAACATATGGACTTTTGGGCAATTAACAAACAGTTTTTCAGATCATATATTCTTGTAAGAAATGTAGAGTCTGAAAACATCTCCCCAGAATGACCACAATAGCCTATTGTTAGACTTGACAGAAATTAGACCATAAAATGGGTAAAAGTTTGATTTGTTTAAACTATTTTTCACTCCCTAGGAAATACCGCCAGCATCATGAACATCAGTGGTCTGATAAATATAATGTATCTCACGGAACAAGACTTAGGGTGACCAACTATCCTGGTTTTTCTGGGGCTGAGGAGTTTCCCCAGGACATGTGACTTTCAGTGCCTCTGAAACCACCACTAGCCTGGGATAGTACCAGGCAAACATAGATGGTTGGTCAGCCAACAATAAGATCAAATGTTTCACTTTCTGTTTCATATGCTAAATTGATATGCAATTTAAAAGTGCTAAGAACAACAAAAAACAGCTCTTTTATTTTTAAGCCACTAACTTCTATTCCATTTTTTAAATTACAGATTTGTTGGAAAACTAAATGACTTTTTTTTAGAAATAAAATAATGCAATAAAATATTACCTTCTTTTATAAACTGAAGATTTTTTTTTCATAGCTTATAAGAAGTGATTCAGTCATTTCATTACTTTAAAGCACATGAAAGCTTTTGCTTTAAACATAGAACAAATAAATAAACCAACCCCAAAACACAAAATGCTATGACTCCTGAAAACTAATACACTGAAAGAGAAGATATAGCGATATGGGCGAGAGCTATTGCATTGGTGATGCCCGTGATTCTGACTGGGGCTCTGTCCTGTGACGTGTTGAAAAGAAGAGCTCAAAGAAGCTGAGAAGCAGTGTTGTATTTGGGAATACAGCAGGTATCTGCACATATGGATTGATGAAAGGAAATGATGGGAAGGGTTGAGCTGCTCAATGCCATTTCCTCACTCTTGGGCCTCCTTGACAGAGGACAAGCTGCAATTGAAGCAGGAAGAATAGGGGGATAGAACCTAGAAATGCACACCAAGACCTGAAGATAATACTTTTTTTTTTTTTTTTTCACTTAAGAGCAGGGCTTCAGGCAATTCTGTTTATTGTGTTAGAATTTAATAATAGCTGAGTGGTTTTAAAAATACATTTTAGAAGGAACATTGCACCTGTTTGTGATTCATGCTAATTTAAAATATAAGGTGTTCTATTTTCATTCCTTGCTTTTATATTGTGCTAATTGTATCTAAATGGAAAATGTTTAACTTTTGTCAAATGAATGGAGCTGGATACAAAGCAAGATGGCAATCGTGGTTTTGATTTCTTTTAAAGGGCATATTTTTACATACACCAAGAAAAATTAAGTAAATTAAATTTACTAAATGTTATTAGTGTAAGTTATTTCCAGGTTGGAAAATAGCAAATTTTAATTTTATTTTGTATTAGTTCCCATTTCTCTAAAATGAATGTGCATTATTTTTAGAGTAGAACTAATAGTCTTTCAATAAACATTCTTCTTCAAGAAAAATGAAACATTTTGATTACTTTCATTTTCTCTATTAGAGAAAGTGATAAATTAATAAGCATTTCTTGACTATTGCATACAAATAAAGAAGGAGGCATGATCAATACCTTCAAAAAGTGTAAAATATATCAGGAAAGGCAGACTGAACCTGAAAATCAGGAATCATAAATATTAGACTGTGATAATAAAAGTCAATGTTATTCAAGGTCATTCATTAAAAAAGCAATCTTAGTATTATTTTGTGCTATGTACTACATCATACATATGTTGAAAAAAAATCACTGATTATTAGAATCTGCCTGCATTTTAGAGTACAAAATATGTTCTAGAAAGTGCCCCCTTGCAAAAGCTTTATACCTAATTTCCCAAAGCAGCATTTAGTCTAAAATAACCCAATTTGCCCCAAACATTGATGAATGCTCAGCCTATCTTCAATCACTTACAACTCTCCATTTGTCATTCATCTCACTAATAGGTGTCTGTGTTGAATCTCCTTACTTATAGAGTCAATGGAAAACCAAACCAAATGTAAAAGGAGAAAAGGACCACATCTGCAGAACTTTAAAATCATCTTTGGATTCTAATTGGATCTACTTTGATTCTAATCATTTTAGTCAGTCATTTTCATTTTGAGCTGAGATAGATCACCCATAATGTGATACTTCTCTTTACTCATCTGTAAAATGGAAATAAAGCTGATCACATAGAATGAAGGTGATGTTATCTCTTCCGCTTGCTGAGAAAAATTACCTTCTCTAAAAAAGTCTTTGTGGGAAAATTAAACATCAAAACAATCATAATAATTGGCCACTAAGTTTTTAAAGGATAAGATAGTCTTTTTTTTCCTCTGCACCCAAATAAACGGAAACATAAAAAACAAGAGACTGTTCCCTAAACAGAAGAACCGAAAATAGTTTTTCACCTTCCCTAAGAAATCAAGCTTGTTATTGTTACTATGGCAACAAGTTGTCAGTTGAAGACTAGAGTTTCTCTGGTCTGCCTGATTATTGAGCAGAAGGAAATAGAACATTTTATTAGTATTATTTTTATTTTAAAATAAATAATCAATGTCTTTATGCTCTCAAATGGTTGGAATACAGGTACAGTAATAAGAACCACACTGCAAAACAAATTTGGGCACTAAATAAGGGAGCTAGGCTCAAGGCACAGAGTATGCCACCTGTGACCTGCTGGTGGCTGGGCAGTGATCTCTTGGTTGTCTTGACTGGACTCTAAGTCCCTTCACTTGGCCTTGTTGCCCTCTCTCTGGTGGGAAATACTTGGTCAGTAATAACGTGTGGATGAAAATCCATTCCCTCACCAATCAACAAGTACTTATTGAGTGCATACTACATACCGGTACTATTTCAGTACCTGACACAGTGTTTGAATAAATGGACAAAATTACTACCTGGACTCACATTCTTGTGGTAGAAACAGGCCAAAACCAAACAGGTAAACCCATTAAATAATATCAGATAGTAATAGCAGCTATGAAGAAATATAAAGCATATTAAGTATTAGGAAGATTTTTGAAAGAAGAGGGAAATCCTGAAAAACTAAAAGCTTCAAGAAAACCATAATATTTTAATTTACCTATAACTAGGCCTGATAGATGTAGATTACAGATGCATATACCAGTACATCAGTCATTTTCTTTAAATGAATGTAGATTGAATAGGACCCTCTATGTGTCAGGTACTCGGATCATTGTTGGGAAAAGTGAGACATGGATGCAGATCTAGAGCTTAAAATATTCAAGGCCCTAATACTGCTAATGGAATCCCCAAATTTGAGACCTCCAATTCTTTTAGGACTCTATATTTTGTCCGTCTCTTGAGTAAATTCCTTAAAGTTTTCCAAGTATGCTTTATTGCTCTAAAAAATGCCTTTGGGGTATTTTCATGTAGTTTCTTACAGAAAAAAGAAGGTTCAAATTTTCACTGTCTAGCTTACCATTTTACATAGAAAGTTCTTTTGTGGAACTCATGACTTTGGGGGGTAGTAGTGGAAGAAGATATACGTGAATTTTGAAAGAATTTGAAAAGTTTTATGAACGGCAGATCCATTCCTAGCAACTAAGAAAAGCTGAAAGGTTTGGAGTGTGCATTCTGCTAAGGAGCCTATAAAACGGAGATTGCACTGTGGGATGAAGAGAATTGGGAACGGCATACAGTTAGGAAGGAAAACCAAGCCCTCCCTTCCCTGCTGAGGTTGTGCTGGCAATAGATGACAGAGCTGCAGGAACACTGGACCACCCACTGTGTCAGTTCCTGTGTTCTTATCTGACTGTATTTATTCTTTATTGTCTCATAAAGGACCTTGCACTGACTTGGCAACTTTGCTGGACAACACGTAGGCGTTATATTTTTATGCGGCCATAAAACAACTGCAGCAATTGCGGTAAGCACACTTATCTGCTTTTTTCATGATCAACGTTGGGCATGGATTATAATTGTTTGCTTTCTTTACCTGGATTGAAGATCATATTCTGCAAATAATTCTAAGGTGCTTTATAAATACTGTATGCAGCCAAATAGAAATGTTTGTTTTACAACAATAGCCAGGGTTGAGCAAAACAGGGTGTTCACACCGAACTCTTGGGAAATCCTGATTTCTAGAAACTTGCGCAGATACATTTCTAAGGGTTACAAGCTGTTCCTCCTCTAAAGTTTTTTGTTTGTGTGTTTGGGTTTTTTGTTTGTTTGTTTTGTTTTGTTTCAAGTACTTGTTAATCTTCAGACCATCAGGGTCATGTCCTATTGTCCTCGAGTTAATCTTGCTATCCCGGATTGGAACACAACTGTATTGTGTCAGGTGCCTTTGAGAAAGAACCTCATCAAGCTGAACAGTTGACAGAGTTGAGACCTCCAGCATTTCTGATGAAACCTTAGGAAAAAACTATTCACATAGGAGCTTGTCGGGCTCTGAGCCCTGTGCCCAGACCTCTCTTTTCCACTCGCAATCCTCCACGTACCCCCATTAATTCTCTTCACACAGAGGCATTTGTGGTCCTTTCCAATTCAGAGAATATTGCAGTAGGAGCACTATTAGCACGAGTTCTGGGTGGTGGAACACGGTGTTTCAGCCCATTTCTTCTGACAGTACGGCCTGTACCGAGGCGGGCAGCGGCAGTCCTTTGGAAGATCCTGCCAGTGGGTTAATTAGTGGCAGAACCCACATGTGCCCAGGGGATATTATGACATTTTCCCTCTGAAAGATGATTTCTATTCACATTCTAAATTCTGAAACATTGAAGTCAAAATGTTAATAAGCTAATGAGCCTGACTATAATTTTTTTTCAGATTTGGAAACTGATTTTATTACATTGTAGAATTAACACATTCTCCTTTTCCCTCTACATTAATTAATTTATTTTGAAATGTACAGACTGTGGAGATTGTGTAAACTGTAATTTACACCATCTCAGCATTGCCCTGTGCTTGCTTCAGGTTTACAGCATTGATCTGCCTCATTCAAGTTTCCTTTGTTTTCCTTAATTTCCAGCCATGCCTGGATATGGGCTCTTTTGCCTTTCTTTTTTATTTATTCACTTCCACAATCCAGACCAAGGCTCTGCTCTTTCCTTTAGCTGCCATTTAGTCCTCAGAAGAGCCAGGCTCTGCTTTGACTTTTGAAATACTTGTCTGCCTTCAGTACTTTACCAGTTTATATTATTTTGGTCAGGTCATCATGACATACTGCATCATTTCTTAAGTTGTTTTCTTACATCCCTGCCTGTAATTCTATTTGATTAGATATAAGTGGCAGAGTCACTTTGGCCTTACATTTGAATAAAATCTGCTCTCTCTCAAGCTGTGTGTGTGTGTGTGTGTGTGTGTGTGTGTGTGGTGTGAAGCCTGGTGGTGGGGTGATGGGGTGAAGAAGAAAAGCTGGGGAGAAAACACTCTTATGCCTGTGGTATCAGCAGCTTCTCCCAATCCAAGGAAGGATTTGAAATATACCCTCAACACCCTTGCCCTTCCATTCCTGAAAGACTCTGGAATCGAATTGGGTAATCTCCCGTTGAGACTTCCTGGAAAATAGGGAGTTTCCCCAGAAATTGCTTACAGAGCAGCCCGGGTTTCTCTCCAAACCTAGGCAGTCTTGGGCTGCTTGGCAAAAAAAGCAAAGAGATTTCTGGAAGTAGGAATTTGCTCTGGTAACGCCCCACACCTGTCCAGGCTGTTTGTTTGGTTTTTTTAAATTTAAATTTTATTTTAAATTTCAGGCTATTCGAAATGGTTAATTTTTCAAATCTCCTCGGGAACCTGTATCATGTGGGGAGGAGGGAAATAATGGGCGAGAGAGGGATGATATAGACGTTCAAATATGATTGATTGAAAATGTATGGAAGTGAGCAAGTCAAGCTCTTTCTTTTCATTGACGGTGAATGATCTGTACACAGTGGGCACTCAGAGAACATTTAATTTAAAAATATTTAATATTTAATGTTTATTGCTTACCAAAAAAGCTTTTGGTGGGGATAAAAATATATATAAGCTAAAATGTTTTAAAGTAACTTCCAGAACTCTGTAAAGCAACCATTAGGCAGAGGTGGACTAACCAGCACTCAGCAAGACCCAAGAAAGGGATGGAATGAGGAAGACAGGAAAATCCTGCTTAGCACGTTCTTCAGGGGCCACTGCCTGGGCAGTGAACAGGCATCTCCAGTGTTCCACCCTAATTTGGTTTCATGACCCCAGGCTTTGAAGGGTCACCTTGAGAGATGATCTCAACCCCAGATGCCATGGTCACTGACCTGGCATGACCTCTCCCACATCTGCGTAGGCCCCTGAGCTAAGGAAGTTTTCGCACTCTCGGATCCCAATAACTCTGTGGGTGTCCCTGTCCTGGTTAGGATCTTCCCGCAGGCTCTTGTTCTTGCTGACCCACACCTAACAGGAAGCATGAAATCGGGCAGAAGCTATTTGCCTCCGTACTCTACCACATCCCTCAGCCCGCCTCCCCTGTACCCCAGGAAGCATGTCCCCTGAAGGTGCAGTCTGGCCAAGTACCAATGCCAATCAAACCAGGACAGAGAGAAGCTGGGAAGTTTCTGTCCTCTCCTAGTCCTCCCACCCCAACCTCAGCAGATGAGGTCTGGAGTTAGTCTTGCAGATGTAGACAAGAGATTCAGAAATCTGGGGGTAATCACTATGTGACCTGTGCTATACCAGGCCCTTCTGTATGTCTGCATTTACGCCTTGGACTTCGTTGAACACGTCAGTGCCCTGATGTCCCTCCTTACCCTCAGCTCGGCTGGCTAGCTGGGACCCGCCACCCTGCCTCACTTTTACTCAGCCCTGTTGCATTGTCTCCAGACTTTCAACAGACTGACCACATGGCTCCACTAGGAATGCGAGGGTCCCACTCCCCGAGTCCTGCTTCTCGTTGCTTTGGTGCTCCAGTGGGTATCTACCTAGGCTGGACGAGAACTTGATGCGGCCACACTCACGTTTGACTGCATATTCAGGCTATTGGCTATTTTCTGGGAGGTCAGAGCCATAGCTGGGTCAGTTTTCAGGATTGTAGTTCTTGTTTCCTCTTCTTGCCTACTGCATTTGCCACCGAGGTCCCAGTATACATTCATGCACCTGTGTGCAGGGTAAGAGCACAGGCCCTTCTTTTCTGCCTGTTAGAGCTGTTATCTGACACGCTGTCCAGACCTCATGCTGCCCCTAGCTGGCTGTAGTACTCGCCAGTCCTCTCCAAGCAGGGTGGCCCCGTGGTCCTGACGATCCTAGCTCCTCTCCTGTAACTAGTTATGTCCTGGCGGGACAGAAGGTCCTTTCAAGTCATTATTGTTCTTAGTGATTCTTTTACTTTACCAGTCAGCATCCTGGTTTATTCCATCATCTTCACATGACCAGGTGAATCTGGCCAAGCTGCATCAATTTACTGTGCTCAGTAAATGTTTGTTGCCAAGATTTGCCCAATTATGGTGTGCCTTGTAAGTTGTGCTCTCTCTAAGAAACTCAGTGAAAATGAACTGAGCTAAGACAAACAAATTGGGTGATAGTAAATGGCTTTAAAATGGGTTTATGAAAAATATCAACAGAGAGTTCCTTTATATAGTTTTCTGGTGCATTCCTAACTACTGACAGAGATAGAGAGACAGAGAAACAGTGTCAAGAACATTACTGATAGACAGTTAAGCAGACAGAATGACAAAGTATATTTAAATCAATAGGACTTGATTTCCGAAGTTTTATTCAGTCACAGCTAGTCAGTAAGAGCAGATTAAAGGAAAGCTACATTAGAGACTAATTTGTGTATCACAGATGAAAATTTCTATATTCTCCTTAAACCTCCAACTCCATGTCCTCTTAATGCTGGAATAAAAGTAAACCACTGTCAATCTCATCCTCCATTTCTTTTTTTTTAATTAAAATTTAAAAAATAGAAGAATAGTTTGTTTACAATATTATATTAGTTTCAGATATACAGCATAGTGATTCAGTATTTTTACAGCTCATACTCCATTAAAAGTTATTACAAGATAACAGCTGTAATTCCCTGTGCTATATCCTCATTGCTTGTCTATCTTATATATCATAGTTTGTGTTTCTTAATCCCCTACCCCTAATTTGCCCCTCCCCACTTCCCTCTCCTGTTTGGTAACCATTAGTTTGCTTTCTACATCTCTGAGACTGTTTCTGTTTTTCACGTACATTCATTTGTATTATTTTTTAGATTCCACATGTAAGCGATATCATACAGTATTATAATGTCTGTACACTGACTCCTCAGCCTTTTTCTCTGGGATGCAGTGTGGTGAAATGGGGGGATGAATATGGGTTTGGGGCCTAAAAGTCTGTATGTGCTACTTGTTAGCAGAATGGCATATAACTAGATAAATTACTCATCTAGGCGTAAAATAAACAGATAATCTGTTGAAGGCATCTGTAAAATGAGGACTACCATGTATCATTGGGACCTTTTTATGACCAAATGATGAAATTTCTGTAACAGAACTTGTAGGGTGTCTAGCTCAACACATAGCAGTTTCTTATCCCTTCTTTCTTCCCTTTTCATAGTTTCTCCCAAAGGAAGGGAAGAGCATGTCCAAGGCTGTCAAGCCTCTTGTGCTGACCTATTGCCCCAGCTCTCCCACAGTGGGCTCCCTCACACATCTGCCCCCATCCCCCGCTATAAAGTGTGTTATCTCCCTCTCCCCGGGCACTTTCTCTTCTGCCTTTGATGGGTTCTTGAAAATAAATTCTACCTATACTTTTTCTTAATTTCTGATGATTTTCTTCTTTTCAAAACCAATATACTAAAATGAGTGATGTGTTTTCATCACCGATTTTCTCACTACATGTCATCTCCTTAATTCTTAATGGCTTGCACAGACTTTTAAGTCCCTCTAGAAGGAAATTTCCAGAGTCTGGAATGCTGTCCTTCTGGCTTGGTGGGATTACGAGTAACTTTGAAGTGTCGTCCATGCTCATCAGATGATAGGAGTGTTTCTGCATGTACAAAGCGTTAAATACATTAGAAGTATTGTATTGAAAAGGCTGCCTTGGAGAATAAAAGAAGATACAAGGAATTCTGGTCATAAAATATGAAAATTATGTAATCTTATATTTTCATCAACACTAAAAAATTGTATTTTTGAAGCAAGATATAATCTCTAAATTGGCCAATATAATATCCTATAGGAAATGAATTTTAGATATATATGAACAAGAAAGACAGACGGAAAGAGAGAAAGAAGGAAAAAAGAAAGAAAGGAAGTGAATTGTGTTAGTGTCCCTTTAAGAAACATCTGTTATTATTTTGACCTGTTTTGCATAGACTGAAACCCTTCCAGAAGCATCATACATTATACATTTGGTAAATTACAGCACTTTTACCTAATTGCTCCTTTAGGAGCTAATGACCCCATTTGCTGCTTTGTCTAAGACACCTGATGCAATCAACACAGAAAGGGTGTGCTCAGTCTCATACACTGCCTAGAAAATTTGCATTTTGTTCAAAATTAAATGCAATTTCAAAGTGTCTTTTTTTAAAAAAATTTAATCAGTCTAGTATACTGTAGGCATTGCTGAAACAACACATTCGCTAAAATTTGTGAAGGTGACTTTGGTGAACGGATTTTTATCTTTAAATAGACTCAGCTTGCTGTATATGCAAAATGACTACTTGTGCAGAATCAACCATGGAAATTCACTGAACATGCCCTTTGCTCTCATAACATTGAAAATCACAGCATAACCTGAAGGACCTCATTTAGTTAAGAAATCAGTGTGTGATTTATACAGGTACCATGTAGAAACCTTATCATGTGTCTATGCCCAGCGTGCTTTTCTGTTATAATTATTATTTGTAGAGGTCGATTTGTGGTTTGGACTGTCTTTTATTTTTGAATGAATACTTGATTTCTTGGCCAATAAAAAATGTGTAAGCATCGTATAGTTTAAAAATAACTGTCTGTAAAAAGATGAATAGTATAGTTCAAAACTATTTCTCTATTCATAGAATTTGAGAATTGTAGAGCTGGAAGAGACCTAAAAAAATAATATATTCCAATGCCCTTATTAGACAAGCATGCAAAGAGAAGCCCATGAGAGACCAAGTGACTTGCCAAGGTCTGTTTCTCCCTGCAAACTTGTGACCAAATTAGGATAAGAACCTAGTTTATGAGATACTTGTTTCCACGGAAAATACTTATGAAGGAACTTTTAAAGAATTTAAAAATCACTTTATCCAACTCATGATAATATAATGCATAAGTAAACAGACTTATGTTGGAAAATCATTATTCTAATTAGTTGTGTTTTTTTTGTATATATAGAGTATCCTTTTCCAACTGAATTTTGTATTGTCACATTTCTTTTAAGTGAAAATGAGTAATTCAATAATTCTTGTCATCTGGTGTCTCATAGACTAAGGATTTAATTAGATCCACTGATAGAAAAAAAATGTCTTAGGCAAGTGTGGTGTATGAAAATTATAATGAGAAAGTTTACCTACATACTATAATCACCTACAAGTATTCGCCATTTATATATAAATATAGCCAGTGGACTGTTAGTTTTGCTAATTACAGACAATATTTATCTATTCATTATAAGATATTATCTACTAGTTTAACCTAGCTTTGGTGGTTATTTATAACTGAAAATAATGAAAGTGGTAGAGTTGAATATAGACTATATTTTAATTCTAACTTTTCACTCACATCAGTCTGTATTACAGTATACAGTGTTTTATAGTATAACAACTGAGAGGATTTGCTTATGGTGATATTTCTCTGAAATGTGTTTTCTTGCTGCATATTTTTAGTCTACTTTTTCCTCCTATAATAATCAAAGCCAGGGAGTATTGAAAAACCAGGCCTTTGGGTTAACACACATGGGTAGCTGACACCATCAGTCTTAACACAGGCGCCTCTCTAAGGGGCTTTGATAAAATCGCAAGTTACCAAAAAAAAAAGAAATCCCGGGGCCAGGTTGGGTACTGGCAATCCATCAACAGGAAAGCAGAAGACCATTTAAAAGTAGACTAGATCCTATAAACCAAGATGAATTGGGGAAGATAGAACGATCAAATGACAAATTAGGGGCAAATGAGAGATCAGAGCAACAGGAGAGGGCTGTGAGAGATCAGAGGGAGACAAGAGGCAGGTAAAGGCTAGGATGGTTTCTAGCCTTTTTACAAACACTGAACTCTAATTGCCACAGACTATCTGGGAATAACTGACCTGCTCTTGCTGAGCTGGGATAGGTCTGCCACCACACACCATCTAGACCACCACCTTGTCTCCTACTTTTGGGTTCGCCATATGTCAAAAACATTAATAAACATCTACTGTGTGTATGCGTGTGCAAAGTATTGAGACCACAAAGAGGAATAAGACAAAGTTATAGCTCTTCAGTAGTTCAGTCTAGTGGGGGGCAAAGGAAACTCATATATACTGAAAACCTACCATGCGCCAGCCATGGTGGAAGGATTTTATCAATACATACACCATCTGTGATGGGTTGAATTGTGATCTCCGAAAAGGTTTGCTGAAGTCCTAATCCCAGTGCCTCAGAATGTGACCATATTAGGAAATAGGGTTGTTGCAGATGTCATTAGGTACTGGAGTAGGGTGAGACATTAATCCAATATGACTGGTGTTTGTATAAGAAGAGGAGAAAAGACACAGAGACACAGGAAGATCCCAAAGACACAGGCAGAGATTATAGAGGGATGCATCTATAAGGCAAAACCACCAAGGACTGCTGGCTGTCACCAGAAGCCAAGAGAGGCATGGAGGAAACAGATTGTCCCTCAGAACCCTCAGAAGAAACCAACCCTGCTGACACCTTGATTTTTGATCTAGCCTCCAGACTGTAAGACTGAACAGTTATTTGAAGCCACCTAGTTTATGGTACCTTTTGACAGCAGCCCTCAGAAACTAATGTACCATCTAATTTAATCCTTATAAGAATTTACGTGATAAGTAGTATTAGCCCCACTTAGAAACTAGATTTTTTAAATAACTACCCTTATTTCAAAAGAAATAGCTTTGAGATTAGACAGAACTGAATTCACATACTGGTCTGCCACTAACTAGCTAGAAAAACTTGGACAAATGGTTTAAAATTTCCTAAGCCTACATTTGCCCTTATGTAAAATGGAGATCATCCTACTGGGGTTCATACTTCCTTATTTACACTGGCCACTAGGAAGCTAAAAACCAAATTTGTAGCCCAAGTATACAGGATCCCAGACATGCTATTTTGTGTGTTTAAAAATCTTTTGGTACAATATAAACTTTTATTAAGCTGCTGTAAATTTTTGAGGGGGTAAATTAAGTTAAACATAAAGATAATTTTAGATAAGGCTGATGCCCATAGAATATCACTCATAAATCACATGACAGGATTGATAACATTCCACCAGAGTCTACATGAGTGGCCTCCAAAGCAGGGTCCCACACCCCATGAGATGAGATGATCCATTCAGGTGAAGGAAAAAAATGTTAGAGCTAGTATTTATATTTTTATTTATCAAAAAAAGAAAGGGAATAAGCGTTCCTAATATTTACTAAATTTGACAATCATACCTCACTTAGTCTGTATCAGGGCAGTCAAGTGTGAGACAGCCGGAGGGGAGTGGGGGTTCACGGCTGACTGCAGTGTACAAACTGGTTCTTCCGTGAAAGCGTACTGAAAAATGGTGCACCTGATATGTGCCTACTTAACTGAAGTTCCAAATCACATTGTTTAGCATGAACTAAGCTTACCCTCACAAAACGGACACGTGGCTTAAGTAGAAGCCTGCAGACAAATGGTATATAGAAGATAATATGCAAATGCAAGCGAACAAGAAAAGTGCAGGACGTACACTCCTACTCATAGAAAAAAAGCTCTTTTTCAGCTTCATTGTGCAATGACAACAATGATGATTTAATTATATATAACAAGAAGTTAGCCCCTGAAATTCGAAATCATCAGTAAGATTATTTGAAATGTGAATTGTATCAACTATCATGAATGAGCCCTAAGTATATACTGTGCTTTGACATTTTGTGTACAATTTGTGTACAAAAATGTTTTGTTTAAAAGTAGTAGTGTACAATTATAAAAAGTTTGATGATCAATTGCCTTGACAATGAGCATATGCTCGTCAACACCCTCTTCCTAAATCTCCCTTTAAGCTTCCTCACAGAATTGTTTCTATAATTACAAAACCAGCATAGGGAGAGTCATCAAAATGTTTTGAAGGATGCATCCAATGTGATAGGTTCAGAAACATAATTTATTAACAGCTTTGATATTCTCTTAGTGTCTCCACTAACATTGGCCAATGGAACTATATACAATGATAGAAATTTGTATATCTGTGCTGTCCAATATGGTAGCCACTAGCTACATGTGGTCATTAAGTACTCGAAGTGTGGTTAGTGTGACTGAGAAACTGAAGTTTCAATTTGCTTTAATTGTAATTAATTAAAATTTTTAATTTAAATCGCTACATGTGGGTAATGCCTACAATACTGGACAGTACAGCTCTAGAATATGAGGTCCTTGAGACAGGTTGCTGAGTTCCTTCTAAGATTCCCCAGCACTTAGCACAGTGCCTGGTACATATTTATTAAATGAAATGAGAAATCAGTAAATGCAGCACGTATTATAGGAAGATAAAGAATAACCACCGTGGCACACACATATATCATTACAATGGCCGCTGCACTCGTTAACCTAATATGTAATGTGGAAGGAGTTTACTTAGGAAAATAATTGTCAAAAGTCCTTTGTTTACAGGCTAATTCGTATAAGGTAAAATATTTTAAAATAAATTTTCTGTATGATTAACCTGGGTTATCAAGCAGATAAGATCTCATAAAACCTATAAAACTTTTTAGAGCCTTGCCAGAGCATGAGAGCAGTAAACTCATGGGCTGACTTCCTTTTAAGGTGACTGTCCCTCTGGGTGAGGTAGGAGCACATCCCACCTCATGCTGGGTGCTCCAAGTCACCACCCCAAGCAGGCACTTCAGGACAGCCATCCTGTCTTTTCACTGATGTGTAGCTAAGAAAAGCTGGCTGCCTGAATTGTTACTAGGACTCTGTGTGCCAGATTTCCAGGTCTGAGTATAACAGGAGAAAAACTAGGCAAGCTATTTTCAACAGCCAGCAAGAGCAGGCAGCTCTGGCATTTCCAGAGTCCAGACCCATCACACTAAATGGGAAATGAATGCTGGATTTTTCCCATCAGACAATTAACTGGCTTACCTCATTGCCTTGCTACACTATTAACACCTGACACCAGAAAATGGTCATATTTGTCACCACCACTGATATGAAAGAATAATATTTCTTCATAAATGTGTTAATGAAATTTCTAAGATAATGAAAATGGCATGAATTAAAAGGCTGTTTTTGAGCAAAACATAATACAGTCTATTGTGAAGTGAAAAAGAATGTTTAAGAGATATATAGTATGATCCCAGGATTGTAGAAATAAATATGCTATAGAATAAAAACAGGAAAGATGTATGGAAGCATAAACAGAGGTATCTCACAGAAGTGGACTTTTAGGTGATTCTTCTTTTGGCTTATCTGTGTTCCCCAAGTTTTCTCCAATATATACACATTACTTTTATAATAAAAATAGCACTATATTTTTAAAACTACATTCTCTATCTTGAATAACTAAATAATCCTCTGGTAATAATAATAGTAACATAGTAACAGAACAGGCAAAAAAAAAAAAAAGAAAGAAAGAAAGAAAATGTAGAAACATCCTCTAATTTGTCCTAAAACTTCTACTTTTACTGATTTTCAAAATTATTTGACGGTTTCTATGAAACTGGATGTTTTTACTAAACTCTCAGTCAAGAGGAACCATTTTGGTCAACTGGAGACAGTCGACCCAGTTTCAAGATTTTAAATGAAATAAATTCATTTTAAAATAATAATGCATTTTGGGTATATAATACTAGGAACTCAGTAGATCATAAGACTAATTTATTTATTCATCCATTTAACTGATGAATGCTGGGAACTAGGCAACCTGCTAGGGATAAAAGAGTGGCCAAGATGGACACAGTCCCTCCATCACAGATTTAACCACATATATGTATGTATATATTTTTACTTATATTGTAACTACTTCCCAAAATGGTTTGTGCTGGATTGTAAAAATTCTGTAAGAAAAACATATATTATTTTTTGGAACACAACATTATGGAATGGCCAAACAATCTATTAGATATAAAGGCATCAAAACCCTATTCTACCATCTTAAAAAATGACACTGTTGTACTTGAGAAGTTACTGGAAGAAAATCCAAATTATTCTCATTCAAGAATACTAGATAAGGCATTTTAAAAATATGCCCCTTTTTTCTGCTTTTTTTTAGTTGATGGGTTTTAGACAAGGTATATCAGCCATCTCTCATATGTAATATATACATGCTATGGAGTTTTCATTTTAATGAATTATAAAGTTTAAAGACCAAAATGTAAATACTTCCTCTGAAAGCAAAGTCTCTAGAGAAAAGCTGGGTTGCACTTAAACTTTCTGAGCCCTAGTAGATCCCACCTACTTTATAGGGATTTTCTAAGGCCACCAGGACATTATATTTGAAAGTTTTTGCAACTCGCTACTATTGGAATTTTGTTTTGGCTACCTGTTCAGTTAGTGGTGATCTCTCCCTGACATATGGTTGATGCTTCCTTGCTGCATATGTTCAGTCTACTTTTTCCTCCTGTAATAATCAAAGCCAGGGAGTATTGAAAAACCAAGACTTTGGGTTAATACACATAGGTAGCAGACACCATCAGTCCCAACCCAGCTGCCCCTCGAAGGAGCTTTGAGAAAATCACAAGTTAAGAAAAAGAGATCCCAGGGCCAAGTCGGGCACTGGCAGTCCATCAACAGGAAAGCAGAAGACCATTTAAAAGGGAGATCAGATGCTATAAACCAAGATGAATCAGGGAAGGTAGACCTATCAGATGACAAATAAGAAATCAGAGCAACAGGAGAGGGCTGTGAGAGATCGGAGGGAGCTGAGAGGGACGTAAAGGCTAGGATGGTTTCTGAACCCATTTACAAACACTGAACTCTAATTGCCACGGACTGTCTGGGAATAACTGACCAGCTCTGGCTGGGCTGGGTTAAGTCTACCACCACACACCTTCTAGACCACCACCTTGTCTCCTAGTTTGGGGTTCATCATTTATTTAAAAAACATGAATCCAGGTACAGTGATTTTATTTCTGATCTCTAAGTGTCACTAGCCAAAAATTAGACCTTCATCCCTATCATCAAAACTATTATATATAATGCAATAACCAAGCCAGGTTTCACCCTCACTCATGATAACCCTATAAGGAGAATCCTTTCCCTGCCCTTCTAGTCGACACATCCTTTTACCACCTACACTCAGAGCACAAGCTTCCTAAATGGATCCCAAACTTCCATGCAGCAGTAGGAACATGGCGCCTTATTTTCCAGAAGTTAATATTTACTGAGAACCTATTCCTTCCAGGCACTTTACATATATTACCTTTCTTCATGTGCATGACAACCCATTGGAGGGAGGTAGCAATACCCCAGTTTAAAAGGATAATCCAGGGCTCGGAGGGGTTAAGAAATATGCTCCAAGGTGTATAGCCTCTACATGTCACAGTTGGGGTCTGAATCAGGTTGCTCTGACTTCAAACCCAAGCTCTTTTCCTTATGCTGTGATGTTGCCCTATTGTTCAGATCTAATGTTATGTGGTCCATTTGACCATGTCATTGCTGAATTAGCACGTTACCAATTCCCTAATCACATGGCTGCTTCTTAGTCACACGTAACTGTACCCTTTACTAGCAAGCTGGGCACAGCAGGTACTTTGATCTTTTTGAAAAGGCTGCAGTAAATGCAAAGTAATAATGTATGAGCACTTTAACTCTTAAAAGTGGGAACTTGTTCTGATGGTCACGACCCCCTAGTCTTTCAGCTTCCTTACTCTAGAGCCTTCACTGCAATTATTTCTTACTTTTATTGAAGCCTCTGGTCCATTGATGCAGCCACTTTTTCATAATCTTCACTACTCTCTTGGCTTCTCTTTATACCCAGCTTACGATTCATGACCCATTATTAAAATAATCTACTTGAAAACACGCTCAGTTCAAGTACAGGCCCCACTCTTCCTGTACCTGCCTGGCTAGACCCCAATACTACATGAATCTACTAGCCATCTTCTCTATGCCTGTACCTACTGGAGATTATATCACAATTGTCTGCTGGTTGCACTTTAAATTTGTGATCCCAAGCCTCAAATATGCCCACATTACTGCCAAAGAGCCCTACTATCTTTCCCTAATAAAGTTCCCTTTGGAGTCTTTGAAATAACTGTTTCATATTTCCTCTCGCCTCAAACCTCCCACACTCTCTCCATCCTCATTCTTAGCCGATGACTTAGACTCATGCTTAATTGAAAAAAATCTAAGCCATGTTACAGGAATGCCTGCATCTTATTAAATCTACACACCTCTCAGTCTCTGTGCCCATATTCTCTCTGTATTCCCTCTTTTTGAAATGGAATAAATATCTTTTCGTATCAGAGGTCAATCCTTCCACTCATACTCAGATCCCACCACTCTCACTTTTCCAAGGATTTGGTTCTTATATTTTGTTCTATTCAACACCATCAATGTCTTTCTCTGCACCGGATCATTCCAGGCAACATACAAACATTTCTATAATCACTCAAATTATAATAACCAAAACCTTCCCGTGTCATGATTCTCTCCACTATATTTTTCTGTACTTTTCACAGCAAATCTCAAAATATTTCCCCAGCTTTCATTCATTCTTTGGATACTCTGTCAATCTTCTGCTTAACCATTTACTGAACCAGCTCTTGTCAGGGGCACCGACAATCTCATTATTGCTAGAGCCTGTGTATACATTTCTCTCAGCAACATCTGACCCAACTGCCCAATCCTTTTTTGGAAAACTTTTCTCTTTTGGCTTTTAAGACAAATACTCTCCTGCAACTAGGTCTGGCCAGTCCTTTCTTTGTTTCTCCTCCTTTACCTGATCTCTAAACATTGGGATACACCAGAGCATAATACTGGGCTGTCTTCTAAATATATAAACAGTCTTTCCAGGTGATCTCATTCAATCCGTAACCTTAAATATCAGCCATTTGTGGAAGACCTCATCTGCCAACCATGTGATACCCTTCCCTGAATTCCAGACTTGTATAATTAACTGACTACTTGTCATCTTCACTTGGCTAACATAGGTTTTCTGTGGTACTTTTTCCATCGGAAGCCTACCCAACAGGGATTTCTCCCTTCTTCCTTGCTAACAGAAACCTCAATTTTATGTGGTTACTGGGAGACCATACCCCAGGGTGATTAGACATCCAGCTGAAATTTGGTTAGTCATGGCGCAATCATGGTAGCTCCATTCCTACTGTCAGCTATTGGTTTAAAAATTAAAAAATACTAAGGGCTTCCCTGGTGGCGCAGCGGTTGAGAATCTGCCTGCCAATGCAGGGGACACGGGTTTGAGCCTTGGTCTGGGAAGATCCCACATGCCGCGGAGCAAGTGGGCCCGTGAGCCACAACCACTGAGCCTGCGTGTCTGGAGCCTGTGCTCCGCAACAAAGAGAGGCCGCGACAGTGAGAGGCCCGCGCACTGTGATGAAGAGTGGCCCCCGCTTGCCGCAACTGGAGAAAGCCCTTGCACAGAAACAAAGACCCAACACAGCCAAAAATATATATATAAATAAAAAAAAATAAAAAATACTAATCCTCCCAGACTTCAGACAATACTACAAAGCTACAGTAATCAAAACAGCATTGTAGGGCTTCCCTGGTGGTGCAGTGGTTGAGAATCTGCCTGCCAATGCAGGGGACACGGGTTCGAGCCCTGGTCTGGGAAGATCCCACATGCCGCGGAGCAACTAGGCCCGTGAGCCACAATTACTGAGCCTGCACGTCTGGAGCCTGTGCTCTGCAACAAGAGAGGCCACGATAGTGAGAGGCCCGCGCACCGCGATGAAGAGTGGCCCCCACTTGCTGCAACTAGAGAAAAGCCCTCGCACAGAAACGAAGACCCAACACAGCCAAAAATAAATAAATGAATAAAATAAATTTTAAAAAAAACCAAAAAAACCCAGCATTGTATTGGTGCAAAAACAGACATATAGATCAATGGAACAGAATTAGAGAACTCAGAAATAAACCCACACACCCATGGTCACATGGTCAATTAATCTTCAGCAAAGGAAGGAGGAATATACAATGGAGAAAAGACAGTCTCTTGCATAAGTGGTGTTGGGAAAGCTGGACAGCTTCATGTAAATCAATGAAATTAGAATACTCTCTCACACTATACACAAAAATAAACTCAAAATGGCTTAAAGACTTAAATATAAGACATGACACCATATAATTCCTAGAAGAGAACATCAGCAAAACATTCTCTGACATAAATCTTAACAATATTTTCTTAGATCACTCTCCCAAGGCAAAAGAAATAAAAGCAAAAATAAACAAATGGGACCTAATCAAACTTATGAACTTTTGCAAAGCAAAGGAAACCATAAACAAAAGACAGCCTATGGAATAGGAGAAAATATTTGCAAACAATGTGACGACAAGGGATTAATTTCCAAAATATACAAACAGCTCATACAACTCAATATCAAAAAAGAAAATCAAAAAATGGGCAGAAGATCTAAATAGACATTTCTCCAAAGAAGACATATAAATGGCCAATAGGCAGATGAAAAGATGCTCAGTAATAATCACTAATTATTACAGAAATGCAAATCAAAACTACAGTGATCAGGATGGTCAGGATGGCCATCATCAAAAAGTCTACAAATAACAAATGCTGGAGAGGGTGTGGAGAAAAGGGAACCCTCCTGCACTGTTGGTGGGAATGTAAATTGATACAGCCACTATGGAGAACGGTATGGAGGTTCCTTAAAAAACTAAAAATAGAGCTGCCATATGATGCAGCAATCCCACTCCTGGGCATACATCCAGAAAAAAGAAAACTCTAATTCAGAAAAGGTACATGCACCCCTATGTTCATAGCAGCACTATTTACAATAATCAAGGCATGGAAGCAACCTAAGTGTCCATCAACAGATGAATGGATAAAGATGTGGTGTGTGTATGTATGTGTGTGTGTATATATATATATATATATATATATATATATATATATATATATGCAATGGAATATTACTCAGCCATAAAAAATGAAACATTGCCATTTTCAGCAACATGGATGGACCTAGAAGTTATCATACTAAGTGAAGTAAGTCAAACAGAGAAAGACATCATACCATATCAGTCATATGTGGAATCTAAAAAATGATACAAATGAACTTATTTACAAAACAGAAACAAACTCACAAGACATAGAAAACAAACTTACGGTTACCAAAGGGGAAAGGGGTGGATAAATAGGAGTATGGGATTAACAGATACAAACCACTACACATAAAATAGATAAGCAGCAAGGATTTACTATATAGCACAGGGAACTATATTCAATATCTTGTAGTAAACTATAATGGAAAAGAATCTGAAATATACATACATATATATTCAGTTATATATATAACTGAATCAATTTGCTGTATACCTGAAACTAACAGAGTATTGTAAATCAACTATACTTCAATTTAAAAAAGGGCATGTGATATAATTCTGGCCAATGAATTGAAAGGAAAATCTGCAGCCGAGCCTCCAGGGAAATTTTCCTTGCTATTAAAAAATAATATGTAAATCAGATCCTATCTCTTCCCTGTTTATCCCATGCCCTACTGTCTACAAGCCCTCTACAATCAGTCCCTTGCTTACGTTTTTCATTTCATGCCATTCTTTCCTTTGCTTATTCATCATGCTCCTTTTTTTCCAGTACACCAAAGTTTCAGAGTCTTCACCCTGTCTGGTTCCTCCAGTTCTTTGTATGTCTTGCTCCTTCATATCACGCATGACTTAAATGTCATCTGCTTCCCTTGTTTCTTCCATTATGACTCATTTACTGTTTAACTCTTATCACAATCTAAAATTGCTATTTTTATATGTCTATATTCTTTATTTTCCATCTTATCCACTTATCTTGGAATATACGATCCTTGAGAAATATATTCTTGAGGGAATATTAATCTTTCTTCAAGGCTATTATCTTGTGTGTTATTTCCAATCCCTAGAACAGTGCTTGGCATATTGTATTTGCTGAATCACTGAATGTGTTCTGACCTCTAATACTGAAAATATGTGATAGACACGACATGACCAAATAGTACACTTGAAAATACAGTCCTGAGAGGTCTGATTTGCAGGCAGTATATATATATTATTTCAATTGACTGAAATTGAGCTCAGATTGAAATTAATCCAGATATGGTACCAGAATGAAATTAATCCACTAAACATCAGCTCAGGTAGCTCTGTCTCAAAATAGAAATTCTTAAGAAACAGTTTCTCAATGCTTTTCTTTTCTGAAGTGAGGAGGGGAAAGGAGATCAAAAGATAGGTTTGTTGTTTATGTATTTTTTGAAAGAAAAAATTATATTTGGAAAATAGAGCTAACATAAAAGCCAGCTATTCTCTGGCATCTGTCAGCAGACATAGCCAGAGAGAGATGGGGTGTCTTAGTCTATTCAGGCTGTGATAACAGAATGCCACAGCTTGGGTGGCCTAAACAACAAACATTTATTTCTCACAGTTCTGAAGGCTGGGAAGTGCCAGCATGATCAGGTTCTTGCCTGGGCCCTACTCCTGATTCACGGACAACTGCCTTCTACCTGTTTCCTCACATGGTGGAGTGAGAGAGCCCTGATCCCCTCATCCCCTTCCAAGGACACTAATTCCATCATGGGGGCTCCAGGCCTGACCTAACCCTAATTACCTCCCAAAGGCCCCATCTCCAAACACCATCATGGTGGGGATGAAGGCTTCAATGTAAGAATTCGAGGAGGACACAAATATTCAGCTTATAACATGGAGGTATTGTGAACAAGCTTCCTTATCTCAAGATTCAAAAGAAACAAAAATTACCCTAGATTCTTTAACATATGTTATTTTCTAAATGGTATCTAAGTCATAAAATTGATTTGGTTAACACTGGGGAAATTTTTTTAAATTATAGTTGGCTTACAATATTAGATTAGTTCCAGGTGTACAACATAGTAATGTGATCATTTTATTTTTTAAAGTTTTGGAAGAAACTTGGTAGTTGGGTTAAAGAGGAGATTGTGCAGTGAGCAAAAGCCCTTGGGTAGCAAAACTGAGTTTTAGAGTTTCTGATCGCAAGTGCACAATTTTTTAAATATAAATAATCCCAAGCTACTTAAAAAAATGGAAAGTCCTATTATAATTATATGAAACAGTACAAATAATAATGATATATTTACTACTCAAGAGTAAAGAAGATTAAAATGGGAAAGCAGAGAAATCTCAATGGACCAGGTTTTCAGCAATTGTTTAATTTCTAAATTGTATATCTCAAATTATTTTCTGTGGAATTCTAGAGTTACATGATGTTTCTCTTTTTTTTTTAATTTTTATTTATTTATATATTTTTTATTTTTGGCTGTGTTGGGTCTTCGTTTCTGTGCGAAGGCCTTCTCTAGTTGCTGCGAGCGGGGGCCACTCTTCATCGCGGTGTGCGGGCCTCCCTCTCACTGTCACGGCCTCTCTTGCTGCGGAGCACAGGCTCCAGACGCACAGGGTCAGTAGTTGTGGCTCACGGGCCTCGTTGCTCCGCGGCATGTGGGATCTTCCCAGACCAGGGCTCGAACCCGTGTCCCCTGCATTGGCAGGCAGATTCTCAACCGCTGTGCCCCATAATGTTTCTCTTATTGTTTATCACAAAGCTTCATGTGACATAGCAAATATGCATTTTAAATGCTTACCATTGTGGACAAGTAATAAATACAAACAGTTATTATATTACTTGCTGAATTAAGGCAAATTCATTTAAATTTAATGAAGATAACTTCCATATTTTGAACGTTATGGTGCTTTCTAAATATACAGTATAGACAAACCTTGTATTATTGCTCTTCACTTTATTGAGCTTTGCAGGTATTGCAATTTTTACAAATTGAAGGCTGTGACACCCCTGCCTCGAGTAAGTCTATCGGTGCCATTCTTCCAACAGCATTTGCTCCCTTTGTGTCTCTGTGTCACATTTTGGTAATTCTCACAATATTTCAAACTTTTCATTATGATTATATTTGTTATGGTGATCTGTGATCAGTGATTTTTGATGTTACTATTGTAATTGTTCTGGGGGCTCCATAAATTGCACCCATATAAGGTGGTGAGCTTGACAAATGTGTAGGTCCTGACTGCCCCACTGGCTGGCTGTTCCCCCATCTCTCTCCTCCTCAGGTTTCCTTATTCCCTGACACACAACAGCATTTAAAGTAGTCCAATTAATAACCCTACCATGACCTCTAAATGTTCCAGTGAAAGGAAGAGTTGCGGGTCTCTCACTTTAAATCAAAAGAAATGATTAAGCTTAGTGAGCAAGGCTTGTTGAAAGCTGTGATAGGCTGAAAGCTAGGCCTCTTGCACCAAACACTTAGCCAAGTTGTGAAGGCAAAGGAAAAGTTCTTGAAGGAAATTAAAAATGCTACTTCAATGAACACACAAATGATAAGAAAGCAAAACAGCCTTATTGCTGATACAGAGAAAGTTGCAGTGGTCTGGATAGAAGATGAAGCCAGCCATAACATTCCCTTAAACCAAAGCCTAATCCAGAGCAACTGGATTAACTTTCTTCAATTCTATGCAGGCTAAGAGAGGTGAGGAAGCTGCAGAAGAAAAATTTGAAGCTAGCAGAGGTTGGTTCGTGAAGTTTAAGGAAAGAAGCCAGCTCTGTAACACAAAAGTGCAAGGAGAAGCAGCAAGTGCTGATGTTAGACGCTGCAGCAAGTTATCCAGAAGATCTAGCTCAGTTAATTCATGAAGGTGGCTAGAGGAAACAACAGATTTTCAGTGTAGAGGAAGTAGCCTTCTTTTGGAAGAAGATGTCATCTAGGACTTTCATAGCTAGAGGCGAAGTCAATGCCTTGGCTTCAGAGCTTCAAAGGACAGGCTGACCCTCTTGTTAGGGACAACGCAGCTGGTGACTTTAAGCCAATGTTCACTTACTATTCTGAAAATCCTAGGGCCCTTCAGAATTTTGCTACCTCCACTCTGCCTATCCTCTATCAATGGAACAACAAAGCCTAGATGACAGCATGCCTGTTGACAACATGGTTTACTGAATATTTTAAGCCCACTGTTGAGACCCACTGCCTGGAAAAAAAGATTACTTTCAAAATGTTAATGCTCATTGACAATGCACCTGGTCACCCAAGAGCTCTGATGGAGACATGCAATACAATGAGATTCACGTTATTTTCCTGCCTGCTAACACAACATCTATTCTGCAGCCCATGGATCAAGGAGTAATTTTGGCTTTCCAAGTCTTACAATTTAAGAAATACATTTCCTAAGGCTATAGCCGCCATAGACAGTGATTCCTCTGATAAATCTGGGCAAAGTAAATTGAAAATCTTCTGGAAAGGATTCACCATTCTAGATGCCATTAAGAACATTTGTGATTCAAGGGAAGAGGTCAAAATATCAACACTATCAGGAGTCTGGAAGAAGTTGATTCCAACCATCATGGATGACTTCCACAGTTCCAAGCCTTCAGTGGAGGAAGTAACTGCACACGTGGTGGAAACAGCAAGAGAACCAGAATTAGAAGTGGAGCTTGAAGATGTGACTGAATTGCTGCATGCTAAGACTTGAATAAATGAGGAGTTGCTTCTTAATGGATGAGCAAAGAAAGTGGTTTCTTGAGATGGAAACTACTCCTGGTGAAGATGCTGTGAAGATTGTTGAAATGACAACAAAGGATTTAGAATATTATGTAAACTTAGTTGCTAAAGATGTGACAAGAGTTTGAGAGGATTGACTCCAATTTTGCAAGAAGTTCTATGAGTAAAATGCTATCAAACAGCATTGCATGCTACAGAGAAATGGTTCTTAAAAGGAAGAGTCAATCGATGCAGCAGACTTCATTGTTGTCTTACTTGAAGAAATGGCCGCGGCCACCCCAGCCTTTGGCATCCACCACCCTGATCAGTCAGCAGCCATCAGCATCCTGGCAAGAGCCTCCACCAGCCAAAACATTACAACTCGCTGAAGGCTCAGATGATGGTTAGCATTTTTTAGCAATAAAGTATTTTTTAAATTAAGGTGTGTACAATTTTTTCTAGTTTGTGGCACACTTACTAGACTACAGTTTAGTGTAAATACAACTTTTATATGCACTGGGAAACCAAAAGAATTTGTGACTCTATTGCAATATTCACTTTATTGCAGTGGTCTGGAACCAAACCCAAATATCTCTGAGGTATACCTATATTAATAATCTTACCAAGTAAGGAATATATTATTATTATTCCCCTCTAACTGATGAGGTAACCAAGACGTAAATAACTTATCTTAGGTCACATTGGTAGTAAGTGCCAGAGACAATATTTGAAACCATTTCTTCCTGACAATAAGCCCCAGAACATTTTCTTTGCACCTAGCTTACTATATCAGCTAATAATTTTGTTATTGCTGTTTGGTTTTGCAGCCAAGCTACTAGTTTAAAACACCTAACTTGTAAAGGAAAGGAAATTAGGACGTAAACGTTACCTATTCTTGGTAAAATTACATTTTTGATACCTTAATATAGTTTTATAAAAATAAATACAAACAGAACACTCTTACTTTCCAGACCCATTCTATGGTCATCTATCCATCCATTCAAACCTTATTTGTTGAGCACATAGTATACGCCATGCTTAGTAGTAGGTGCAGAAACTATTTTTTGTTTAACTTCCCAGTACTGAGCACTTCCTGGTGTCCCATAAATGTTTGCAGTATGAGTATGAACAGAAAACTAAAATACACTTCAAATTAAAGATATCTTCTTTCAGTAGGCTGATATGGTATTACAACTGTGATGTTTCCGATAACTACTAAAATTTTTAACAATTTTATTGAGATATAAGCAATGATCCTTAGTATATTCACGGAGTTGTGTAATCATCACAATATCATTTTAGAACATTTTAATCACCCCCAAAAGAAACCCTGTACCCATTAGCAGTCACTCCTCATTCCCCTCCCTTGTCCCCTAGCTTGAATCAACCACTAACCTATTTTCTGTCCCTATCGATTGGTGTATTCTGGATATTTCATATAAAGGAAGCTTATGATTTGGGGTCTTTGTGGCTGACTTCTTTCACTTAGCATAATATTTTCAAGGTTCATCCATATTGTAGCATGTACTAGCCCTTTATTTCTTTGTATTGCTCAATAATTTTCCATTGTATGGATGTACTACATTTTGTTTACCCATTCCTCAGTTGATGGACATTTGGATTGTTTCCACTTTTTGGTTATTATGAGCAATGCTGCTATAAATATTTATGTACAAGTGTTTGTGTGGACATATGTTTTTATATCTCTTGGGTATATATCTAGGAGTGGAATTGATGAGTCATAAGGAAACTCTATGTTTAACACTTTCAGAAACTGCCTGTTTCCCAAAGCAGCAGCACCATTTTACATTCCCACAAGAAATGTACGTGGCTTACAATTTGTCCACATACTAACCAACACTTATTATTGTCTCTCTTTATTAAAGCCATCCTAGTGTATGAAATGGTATCTCGTTGTGGATTTAATTTTCATTTCTCTAATGACTAATGATGTTGAGCATCTCTTCATGTGCTTGATGGTTATTTGTATATTGTCTTTGGAGAAATGTCTGTTCACATCCTTTGCCCATTGTAAAATTGGATTATTTTTCTTTTCATAGTTGAGTTGCAAAAGTTCTTTATGTATTCTTTGTATGAATACTGGTTGTATTTCCATATAAATTTTAAGATCAACTTCCCAATTTCTGCAAAAAAAAAAAAAAGGGTGGATGGAATTTTCATAAGATTGCATTGAATCTGTAGATCAATTTGGGGAGTACTGTCATCTTAACAATATTAAATCTTCCAATCCATGAACATAGGATGTCTTCCATTTATTTAGATCTTTGGTTTCTTTCAACAATGTTTTTTTAGCTTTCAGAGTACAAGTTTTGCATTTCTTTTGCTAAATTTATTCCTAAGTGTTTTATTCTCTATGATACCATTGTAAATGGAATTGTTTTCTTAATTTTGATTTTGGATTGTTTATTACCAATGGGTAGAATTACAATTGTTAATTACTAATGGAGAAAAATACAATTGATTTACATATATTGATCATGTACCCCGCCACTTTGCTGAACTCATTTATTAGTTCTAATAGGTTTTTAATGGATTCCTTAGTATTTTCTATATACAGACTCATGCTATTTGCAAATAGGGGTAGTTTTACTTCTTTCTTTCCAATCGGAATGCCTTTCATTTTATACTGTTGCCTAATTTTCCCTGACTAGACTGGGCTGAAGAAAGAAAGATGACATCCTTCTTGGCCACGCCCACCCAGATTAGAGCTTCCATTTCATTGAACTGGGGGGTGGGGAGCAAGTCGTAGCTCAAATGCTAGAGGCTTGATGTTCTTCATGAGATTTAGTAGATTTTCTTAAATAACTATTTCTCCATTTTCTGTATATCTTTAGGACAATTTCCAGATGCTTTAAAATGTTGTTGTTTGTATAATTTTCATTAGGGATGAGTTTTTTCACTGAGCAGCGGGTCCATAGAGCTCCTCACACCACCAATGAGAAGTGCTTCTCCCTAATATGGAGCATTAATTTCCTACAGCTGCTGTGACAGATTACCACTAACTTAGTGGCTAAAAACAATGCAAATGTATTCTCCTACAGTTCTGGAGGCCAGATGTCTGAAATCAGTTTCACTGGGCTAAAGCCAAGGTGTTGGCAGGGCTGGCTCCTTCTCAAGGCTCAAGGGGAAAATCCATTCCTTGCCTCTTCCAGTTTCTAGAGGTTGCTGGCATTCCTTAGCTTGGGACCACATAACTCAGATCTTTGCTTTCATTGTCACAAAGCCTTCTCTCTGACTCTGACTCCTCCTGTACTCCTTTTAAAAGGACCTTTGTGGTTATATCAGGCCCACCTGGATAATCTAGGATAATGTTATTGCAAGATTTTTAACTTTTGATCACATCTGCAATTTTCCTCTTGACATGTAAAGTAACATTCCCCAGGTTATGGTGATTAGTACATAAACATCTTGGGGCAGTGAGCAAGGGGGAGAGGTGCAATTTTTCAGAATTGTACAATTTTAGTGTTTGGAAGGAGTTTCACCCTTCGTGGATGAAGAAACTGTAGCTTGGATTGTTACAATCATAGTGAAGGTCTTATAACTAGTGCGTGACAGAGCTAGAACCAGATCCCCAGACTCCTGTTTTAGAACATAACGTCTGAATGACTAAACAAAAATAAAAATATTATTTGTGGATTCTAAGCCATAGATATAAATTTTAAATCGGCAAATTATGAAAACACAAAATTAGTTTTTATCAAAACTGGCTATCTGAAGACAACTTAAAAATAATATATTCGATTCAATCATTGTATTCAAATTTTACCTTTTATAACATCCCTTGCCTTTTAAAGATACGGGTTGGTTGCCAGCAAGATGTTTTCCCCGGGACTTCGTTGGTAGTTGGAAGACTCCGTGCTTCCACATCAGGGGACGTGGGTTCGGTCCCTGGTCAGGGAACATCCCACATGCTGCAGGGTGTGGCAAAAAAAAATAATAGTTAGAAAATTAGGGGCTTCCCTGACGGTCCAGTGGTTAAAACTCCATGCTCCCAATCCAGGGGGCATGGGTTTGATCCCTGGTCCGGGGAACTAGGATCCAGCAGGCCGCACGGCACAGCCAAAAAGAAAAAGGAAAAAAAAAATAAGATGTTTTCCCCAAGTTAATTTAATTCATGTTCATGAATATACGCAATAAAACACAGTTATTACCATATGCACTGTGGAATAAACATATGCACGTTTAGATAATTTATGAAGAATGTGTCCTTTGGTGATTCCAAATGAGAGAAATTATCCACAATTTCAGAAGAAATCTGAAAAATTTAATTGAATGAACTGTGTGTGATGTGAGAGGGTCTCTTTCCAAAAAATATTTGCACTAATTTAAATTTATAAAGTGTGATTCTCTCCAGTGCTTTTTTTCTAGGGCTGTTTTTTCCCCCAGCTCCTGAAGGACGTTCAGAGCATGTTAACATTTTCTCTGTGACATAAAATGACCCATAGAAAGAACTGATTAATGATTGCACATAGTACTTTGAGGGAAAAAGTCATCGTGAGAGCTGGAAATGTTCCTTTAACAACAGTGTCTGCGCTTAGAGTTTTTCAAAGCTATTTCACTTAAAAAAAAAAAAAACAAAAAAAGAAAGAAAAAAAAGAACACACCTCCTTCCCTCCCTCCCTCCCCCCCCCCCCCTCCCTCCACAGATGCCTTTCTCAGGCACATCATCATCACTCAACAAGAAGTTGAACAATAAGCTATTGTCGGTTATAAGCAGTAGTTACAGAGAAAGAATCTGGCCCTTGAAAGGGGTAGATTACACTGCCAAAGAGATTTGATCTGACCTTCTCGTTAGCATGTAAAATTCCCTTTGTAGTATCAGTTCAGAGAAAGGAAAAAAGGTAGCATGGGAGTGTTTTCTGGGCACAGAATTTGGGTTCTGTAAAATAGATCCTTCTTTTATTGTAGAATATTCTTTACTAGACTTACAGATTTACTACTATTCTATAAATGGAGTGCAAAAATACATCAAAAATTTTCTCAGATGACTGAATTTAAAGGCGCCCTTTAAAAGAATCATAAAACAAATCTCTTTAATCAAGAGAAGCCATTGTTTGATGTATTCTCAAGGGATGTTCAAGCTCATTGGGAATGTTTTTGAGCTTTCAGGTTGGGTAGGAGCAATTTCTTATGATTATTCTGTTGAAAGTTCTATCAGCGGCATGGAACTCCTCAGCCTGGAAATAATCATGGAGAAATAGTGACACAGTGCAACACTTGTTTAAAAATTATAGAACAATGTTTCCAATCTCTATTGTACTCTACCCTTTAAGTAATACGCGCCTTGCCTTTTTAGTGGGAAAGGACAAACCTCTTAGGTTCCAGTAAGTGCTGTTAGGAAATTCAGCCCAGAGAATCACTAGATATATTAATCAAATTGTACTTAATACATGTTCACAAAACATGAATTTTTTAACAATTCCTACTCCTCTGGAAAAGGAGTTTTACTTATTGTTTACATAAGGGAAAAATATCATTGATATGGAAGCATTTTAAAATCATGGTCTGTTCACTTAACTTAAAAAATATTTGTTGAATGCACCCCAATGCTCATAGCAGCATTATATACAATGGCCAAGATATGGAAGCAACCTAAGTGTCCATTAACAGATGAATGGATAAAGAAGATATAATACACACACACACAATGGAATATTACTCAGCCATAAAAAAGAATGAAGTTTTGCCATTTGCAGCAACATGGATGGACTTGGAGGGCATTATGCTAAGTGAATTAAGTCAGACAGAGAAAGACAAATACTATATGACATCACTTATATGTGGAATCTAAAAAATACAACAAACTAGTGAATATAAGAAAAAGAAGCAGACTCACAGATATAGAGAACAAACTAGTGGTTACCAGTGGGGAGAGGGCAAGATAGGAGTCAGGGAGAGGGAGGTACAAACTATTAGGTGTAAGATAGGCTCAAGGATGTGTTGTAAAACACGGGGAATAGAACCAATACTTTGTAATAACTGTAAATGGAAAGTAACCTTTCAAAATTGTACAAAAAAAATTTTTTTAAGTTGTTGAACTATAACATATGTACAAAAAAATATAGATATCATGAGTATTCAGGCCTATTAATTTTAGCAAATTTAACACACCTATGTAACCAGAACCCAGAACAACCAGTTTGTGAAGAGGACTGAATTATTAGTTTTAAATTCAGACTCTTGAAGACTGTAACTTTAAGGAACAAGTTCTGTGCACAGCCCAGGCTGCTGGAGGCCACAGCTAGAGGGCGGCAGAGTCACCACCCAGGCTCAAGCTTCTCTGGGGCCATCACCTGGGCCTGTCCTGCTGGCGGTGAGGCCAAGGCCCAGGCAGGGCTCTGCCAACCATCAGGCAGAGAAAGTCTTTCTGGATAAAGAAAGTTCACTGCTCAGATGATGACAGGAAGGTAAGGAGTAAGCAGAGGGGTCTGAAAAGAGCAGGTTTAAGAGAATAAGCAGGAACTGAAAAAACCTGAGCTGGAAGAGGCAGAGAAAGCTCTAGAAACCCTCAGAGGCGGCAGACCAGACTCTGGGGCCCATTTCACAGAAATTGTTCAGTGACTTCCCTAATATTATCAGTAGAGAAACAGAGGCCTGAGAGGTGTTCCCGGTAGTAGGGATATAAATGGTGGAGCTTGGACCAAAACATCCGTCTCCCAGTGTCCAGAGTTAATTTTGTTGTTTATTATTACTCAAGTCAGATTCTTTTACTACTTTGTATTCCTGAGTTGTGTTGGAAAGATGTGATGGTTCAGGGGCCTGAAAAATACAAGTTGAAAATTAGAGCCAGGCAGCTCTGAAAGCTGTTGGTTGAGGGTTGCTGTGAAATCAGATATGTAATTATCCAAACAGAGCTCATTTTGCTCAGTTGGCTAGGAAAAATGAGGAGTAATGTAAATGCAAAGGACCTAGCTACAGAGATATGTCCATTAACACTCTGCCCTGGGGGGGGGGGCGGGGTGTGTGTTTGTGTGTGTGTGTATATGTGCGCCCAAAACTCTCAGATCTATTGCGGTTATTGTAATGCTATTACGTATTTACTTTTGGTCTACAGAACTCAAGTTTTTCCATAGCAACTGAAAAATAGTAGAAAGAACGTTTCAATTGCAGGGGTAATGTGTGGACACTGGGATGTTTGCCATTTTATTTGCCTTGAGACAGAGGTTATAGATAACTTCTTTTATAAAAGTGAGTTTGTGGTCTGTATGTGTTTTGAAATCCAGGTCACATGGTTAAATGTAATTAGTTTTAAGCTAAAGAACACACACCTGAATAATGCAAACAATGGTCACTTAATCCTCCTTTACCTTGGACAAAAATAAACGTTATTAAAAACTTGTAAAATCTAGTGGATTGGTTTGGGTTGTTCACTTAGCTCCACAGTCTGGCTCTCTAGCTGTGGCTGGCTAGCTCTTTTTTCTACTTTAAACAAGCAAAGGTCACTGGTTTAATCCTTACATTAACTCTTTAGCTATAGTCTATGTCACAGCTATGGACTGAGTACCTCTTCCTAGTTTTCTGTTTTGTAAATGAGTATTTCCGAAGAACGAGGGAAACCCCTGAAAACTGGAAGAGTTTAGTAACTTTGCAGACAGCATTCACGTTAAACTGATGGCAAACTTGAAGGATAATTTAAGCCTAAGATTTATGATTCTATGAGTTAACCACTTCTAAAAAGAAAGATCACTAACTCAGGAGCAACTCAAATTGCATCCTCACTGATGTTGTGTTGGTTGTGTCCTTTTCACATGTGAAAGGTGTTTTCTGTGCATGTTGAATGTAAGAACAGTCGTGGCAATCTCCGGGGGTCCAATCCAAGTACAAGTCAAGTTTGGGCTAAAGCTGGGGTGGGCTCTGCAGTGCAAAAGCCCAGTGAGAACTGGTGGGTACCTGATGTGCACATTCCAGGGAACTCCAAAGGTCAGATGCAGGGAAGCTACATTCTGTCATCAGGTCCAACTATGAGTGCAGGCAGCAAAGGGCAGGCCAGAGCTTTGGAACAGAAGCTGGCTGAACGCTGGAATGGAATTGGGAGGGAGAGAGGGGGCAAGTGATGTGGGAGGGTCTGGGGCAGTTGCTAAAAACAGGAAAGCATGTCTGAGGGTGTGATTTTAGTGTCTGTTCACCATGTATGTGGGCATGTATGTGGCACACAGGCCAGAGTACTGGATCAGAGCAGAAACCCAACATTATTGGAGAATGAGGTATTTCACTTTGACAGATTTTCCAAATACCTGAAGCAAATCCTTCTAAATGTGTGCATTCAACATTTCCAGAGAAATCTTTTAAATGGATTGTATGTTTCCTGACTTTTTAAGGCAGAGCATATGAGTTTAATGTAAACCTTACTAGATGACCATTGCTGACTGTACTGTGCTTTAAAGTAGCGAAGCCGTCAGGTTTATTAAGCTTTAACACACTTCTTGTCCATATAGAAAATATGAAGTTTCGCCTGACTTCCACATTCTTTCAAAAATTGTGTTTATTTATTAATTTTTGTATGTTTTTCCCTCTAGCAGTGCAGTGGTGTTTCTTATTACAGCTAACCCTTCTCAGGGTGCCCATCTCTACTACTGTTCTTCCCTTCTCCTCTTCTGCCAACTTATTTCTGATTTATCTATTTTGGGCTACGAAACAGATGTTTGGATTTGTTAAAATTATGTGTGAAATAAGAAGGGGGTCCTGAAAAAATGTCATATGAATTAAGCATATAAACTTTAATTCATGAATGCCCAACTTCAAACATCTATTTAAACTACTCAGAATCCTCTTAGAGGCTTTATATTTTGTTCTGGTTTTTTTGTTTTGTTTTGTTTTTTGATTTTTTATTGGAGTATAGTTGATTTACAATGTTGTGTTAGTTTCAGGTGTATGGTGTTTTGTTTTTCTCATAGTTGAGGTTGTCAGTGGTTATCTCTGACTACCTGAGGTAGTAACATAATCTGAAATGTTATTTGGCACTATCCATTTGCTGTCATGTCTTTTCTAGAACTGTGAGTGGCGGAGTGAGGGTTTAACAAATATTTGTTGTAAGAATAACAACATTCATCAATGAATGAAAGCAGGATGTGCAGTTTCTATCCTACAAAATTCAGCTACATGCCCAGTTTAGCAGAAGGTACATATCAGTATTAACTAAGACTGATGTGGATGAAAGCCAGTGATGTCTGAAATCATTTTGCAGGGCTCGCAAACTCAAGGTCAAGGGCAACACGGGCCAGGGCAACTTTTTGTTTTATGTTAGTGCCTGTGGATCATGCATGAATTCTCTAGTTCAGTGATCTCACCACTGCTTTGCTGTTTCTGTACTTGGCCATGGCATATGGTTGGGTTACCTGCTTGGTATACCCTAAGGGCGTTTAGATTTTCAGGTCCCTGAGTTGCTGTCTTATATAATCATTATTGAATATGCTCAACATACGAAGCAGTACTAGATGGTGAGAAACATGTTCAAAACCCAAGCTCTTGATTTCCCTCCAGTTCCAAGCCTACTTTTCCCAGAGCCTTCCCAATTCAGTAAATGCCCTGCTTCAAATGTCTAAAATCTAAGGGCTGTTCCTCTCTTTCTTTCATATCCCACATTGACTCCACCAGCAAATGATACCACCCTTGAAAGATATTTAGAATTTAAGTATTTCTCATCACCCCTATTGCTACTACTTTGGTCTAACCTACCATTGCCTCTAGCCAGGACTATTGTAAGATCCCCTGACTGGTCTATCTGCTTCCATGTGTGCTCTCTTACAGTTCTCCCCACAGGGAGATCCCTTTATTAAGGAAGTAAATCTCATAAGTTCTCTGTTCAAAGCCATCTATTAGTTTCCCATCTCACTCAGTATAAAAGCTGAAGTTCTCTCCATGGCCTATAAGGCCCAGCACTTTCCTTTCCTCCACTTCTCTGATCATCTCTCTTACTACCCTCCTCCTTTTTTACTAGAAGCATCCACTCTGACTCCCTCTTGTCCCTGGAACGCGCCCAACATGCTCCCACCTCATGGCCTTGGCACCTGCTTTTTCTCCTCTTTGGGCCCCCTCCCCTTGGATAACCAAATAACTCATTTCCTTCCCTCCTTCAGGTGTCTGTCCAAATGTCTGCATTTTAGACAAGCCTTCCACAACTACCCTAGCTAAAATAGCACTCCCCCATCATTTTCTAGCCCCTTTACCCTGCTTTTTTGTCTTCACAACAACTCATTACCCAATTATTAAATATATTTATTAGTCTGTCTTTTCCATCGAGAATGTAATCTTCTTGGGCGCTCCCTAGTGGTCTAGTGGTTAGGAATAGGCACTTTTATTGCTGTGGTCCAGGTTCAATCCCTGGTCAGGGAACTAAGATCCCACAAGCTGCATGGCCTGGCCAAAAAAAAAAAAAAAAAAAAAGTAATCTTCTTGAGGGGAGGGACTTTGTTCATTATTGCCTCTCGTGTGTGTAGAATAAGTCCTGGTGTTATGGGCTCAATCAACATTTGTTTACTAAACAAATGAGTAAGTGAAAGGAAAAATTAACAAAGAGATGCATTCATTCAAGAAATATTTATTGTGTGTTAACTACATGTAGGCATTGTTCTAGGCCCTTGGAATACTTCAGTGAACAAACCAGAGGGACCCGATCTTGTGGAGGTCGGATATAGCAATGCATGGAGATGGAGGATACAGACAGGAGGCAGCCCAGGACGGTGGTTAGGAGCCCGACCCTGATGGCAGCTCACCTGGCTTTGAGGCTTCTCCCTGCCACTTGCCTATCTTGAACAAGTTACTTAAGCCTCTGATGCTTCAGTTGCTCTCCATCTGTCAAATTGGGGTGAAATATCTGTTGCATAAGGTTGGGGAGAATTACATGACAAGGTGCACATAAAACATTTGACACATGGCAAGGATTCAATAAATTTTGACCATTATTAGAGCAAATGAAGACATGGAAGCAAATAGTAATGGCTTTAGAGATGAATACAACCCACACGAGGTTTTGTGAGAGGACCAAGGTGACCTGGTGCCTGAAACTGCTGCGCTGAGTTTAGACTTTTGTGTTCAACGCAAGAAGAGGAGTCAGTTCAGAGAAAAGGCACAGAGAAAAAAGTCAAACTGAATGACTTGCTCTGTGAAAAGCTAGCATGTCCCTGGAGACCATTCAGATGGACCACTCACATAACGGTAGCAGCAGCTTTTGTTTTGCTGTGGTAGGAAAAGCTAGTAGCTTTACTCCTATCGTGTTGAAGAAAAAGAAATATTTACATTGAAAAGGTACATTTTATCATTTCCTTATGCTTTAGAGAAACAACAACAACAAAACAGATCCATTAAATTTATTTTGCTAACGGTGACAATTAGAATTGAATACGTAGAACTAAATGGAGTTAGACTGAGAGGGTGCTGAAGTTCCTGTTAACATTAAAAAAGGCCTATTTGGGGTATTTTTTCTTGTTTTTCTGAAATGTCCTTTTAAAACCTTGTATGGAAAATTGCCATAGGTATTGCTATTCCATCTAAAATACGATCGTACACGGGAACACATCGTTTCCTTTGGAAGGGCAGCTCTGCCATAACTGGAAGTAAACTATGGCAATAGCTAAGCTTTTTTTTTCTTTTTCTCAGCATGGTACCCCCGAATTTCAAGTAGAGTTAAAGTCGAGTCTGCATCATAAAGTACACATGGTCACCTATATATGTATTTCACACCTCTCAAATATTTAAAAGCTAAAGCTTTTGGAGATACAGAGTTCAAAGGATTCCCTGAGAAGGGTCAGACACTTCTACTCTGAGTTATTTGATTACAGAGAGAATTTACATATTCGGACAAAAATCTTATAATGGGTGCTTCAAAAAAAGGGGGAATTAGCAAATCTGTCTATGATCAGCCTTGGTGAGAATTCTCTTGCATTAGTTATGCCCAGGAAAGCTTGACGGTCCAGTTTGCTAAAACTAGTCTGTCCCTGAGGGGTGAGCGGGAGGGAAAGGCAGGCATGCCAGGGAGGGGCTCCAGGTGGCCCTGCGTTCTGCCCCACCCGCCAAGGGCTGGGAGTTTGCTTTGGAAAAATGGCAGAATGATCACCTGCAGTCTTAGATCATTCTTTCCTGGATCTCAGCTGCACTACCCTCAGCCAAGCTGCCCTGAAGAACCATCTGGAGATGTGAACATTCTCCTAAACAGCTTCTTGGGCAAAGACAGACACAAGAGGGGTGGGGTGCTAGTCTTTCTTAGGCATTTTATGAGCTGATTACAAACGGGGAATGTGGAACTTTAAGTTTGTTTATTATATTGTTTACTTGTACTGGAAAGAAGTGAAAAGAGCTACAATATGTTTTAGCTTGTTTATTGTATATTTTGTCATTTAGGATTTTTATACTTTAAATCAAGTTGATCATCTTTTTCTTCATATTTTGCAGTTTGTGTATTATTTGGAGTACAAAGTTGGAAAACTAGTTAACAATGTACAAAATGTTGACGAGCACATACCACCAACCCAGCAATTCTACTTCTTTGGATATATTCTGGAGAGACTCCTCTGTGAATGCACAGGCAAACATATACAAAGGTGTTTTTTGTATTGTTTTTAAGAGCAGAAAGTTGGGAACAATCCAAATGTCACCGAATAGGGAAATGGATCAATAAATTGGAGCAAGTTACGTAATGTTCTTACAATAGTGTGGCAAAGACTGTGAATCAGTCACCAGACTTGTTTTCTCTTCTGGGGCAAATCATTTCACACGGATGAAGATGGATGATGAATTTCAGTCATTCACCAGGTGTGTGATGAATGGCTACTAGGTGTTAAGTACTATGCTAGGTGCTGTGGATACAGCGACAGAACATCTGCTTTCATGAAGCTTATAGCCTGGCCATCTTCGTACTTTACTCACCAAAGTATGATCCTAAAATTTATTTAGAGTTATCTTTAGATCATTTTAGCAGTTGGTTTGGTCTTGGGGTCAATTATTAAATTACACTGACAAATATTCAAGTTAATGTCAAGTGATTTTACTAAGAACAGAGGAAACCCTTGGCTTTCTAGTCAACCTTGGCTTCTCTGATTCTACTGCTGGCCCTTCCTGAAGGTCTCACAAGGAGAAAGGAGAGTTGATAAAGTCACTCCCACTAGGATCTTTCTAGAGACTTAACATGTTGCTCCAGCCTCTTAGAGCATTTCCTTTTTAAGAGAGAAAATTCTTAACCCAAAGCAACGGTACTGCAAGTATCGAATTCTTTTATCTACCCCTCAGAACTCTTTTCTTTCCGTTGAAGTCAGTGATTCTCAGCTCCAGCTGCACATTAGAATGACCTGGGGAATGATTCTAAAAAACACTGTTGCCTGAGCCCCAATCAAGACCAATTAAATCACAATTCCCAAGGGTACAGCCTGGGACTTGGAATTTTCGAAGAGCTCCCCTGGTAACCCTAATAGGCAGGTGTGGTTGAAATCAATCAAAATGTCCATCTCAAGTAAAATCTTGCAGTTAGCTAATGCATAAACAACCACAGAGGGACAAACAGGAGATTGAAAAGGCAGTTCTTAAATCGTGATGGTGTTCATCTATAAATGTTAAGATTGGGGAAGTGATTGAGAGAGCAGGCTCTGGAGTCAGAGTAGGCAAGTGTGTGTCAGTGATGCACACACTAGCTGTGTGGGCGCGTACATCAATCCCTTGACCTGTGAAATGGGGGCAAGAATAATACCTACCTCTCATAGGACCGTTATGAATAGAAATATTTAGAGCAGTGTGTGTCCATTACCATTATATCCTTCCAGCGCTGCTTCAAATTTCACCTACTCTGTAAAACTTCCTTTGAGTCACTCAGAAAGCGTAAATCACTTGCTTCTCTGGCCTCACACTTTCTCCACTAGGAATAATATTATTTAACTATTTATCACTTGGCATTGCAGTTGATGTTCTTCCTGTCTATCTCCCTCTTAGGATAGTTTTCTGTTAAGTCTGAGGAAGTGTTTCGCACTAGGGAAGATTACTTTATCACTAAAGAAATAAACATCAATCCTTATTTTACTGGTTTTTTAAAATCACTTTTCCTATTTTAACTCTCTGAGAAAGGAGAAGCCACCAGAATAGTTCTGCAAGCTACCACCACCACCTCTACCCACCACCTGCATCCATGCCAATACACCCACCTTCCCTCTGTTGCCACGGATACATGACCCACTCTCCTAGTAAAGGCCACCACCGCCACTGGTCCATGAGGTCTCATCCGTTCTTGTCTACTGAGATACCTGCCTTCTAGGCTTGACCAATATCAGTGAAGTGTCTGGTGTTTATGGTGACTCTAAGAGGCAGATGGTCCTCAAGATTGCACAGGGACACTGGAGTTCTATAGAATTCACTTCTTACCTAGGTGTTACTCATTAAAAAATAAAGGAAAACCCTATACCCAGAAGGCCTCAACTTTAATATTAACAATAATGTTAATATTAATTTGGGGTTATTATCCATCCATTAACATTAATGTTAATATTAAAGTTAATAGTAATATTAATAGCAGCAAGGGAAAAAGCAAGTCTCAGCCAGAACTTGTGAGTCTTACCAGAATGTGTAAGTTACTGGGCAAGTTATTTAACTTCCCTGATCCTCAGTTTCCTCTTTTATAAAGCAAATCATTGTAAAGATTCAATGATACAGAGCTTAGCACAAATGTCTGGCACATAGTAAGTGCTCAATAAATATTGGCTATTGTTCATCCAAGTCTTTCCTTAAATATTTCTTTCTTAGAGAGCCCTTCCCTAACCACACTGTCTAAAATAGTATCAGTCATGTCACTCTCTTTTAACCTGCCTTATTTATCTTCTTCACAGAACTTATCACTACCTAATATTATGAGCGTGTGTGTGTGTGTGTGTGTGTGCATGTGTGCGTGTTAGCAACTTCAGATAGAGATGATTAATTATAGGGAATGACATGATTTTCAGGCAATTTATTCATTTATTTTAACAAGAAACATTTGAGTTTCTCCTAAAAAATGCTAATTTTGCTGTGTTTCTATCAAATGCCATGGCGTTTTTCTTATTTCTGCAGTTAGCAGTGGAAAGAAAAGCTCTACCTCATTGAACACACACAAAAACCTTTGAATAGGTCCAATTATGTTAAAGGCTAACATGGTAAAGCAAGCTTAATAGGCATGCTCTACTCCTGAACTGAAGTTTTGCTGTTTCAAGGAAAAATATCTTTGACTGATAAACATTTACTCTTTAATCTACCACATACAATAAAGGGAAAGTGGCCAAAATGGTGAGGAAAGGAAACTTAAATTTATAGAGAACCATTTAAATAAGAAATCAGGTTGGCACAAAATGAGTCTCATTCTAATCTCGTATTTGATGCAAAGCTCTTGTTCTCTCAGCACCTAGGATTAGGATTCAGCACCAAAAATGTTTGCATTTTACTTAACTTACCTGCCCATGTGAAATAATTTCATGGTCAATATGAAGTTAAGTTGGCTTATCAAACCACTTGCCTGGGAAATAGAGTCCAAGAAATATTTTGGAAGTGCTCATGGCTCTTTGTGTGTGTGGGAGACAGACAGACAGACCAAGATGGCAGGAAGACACAGAAAGAGAGGCAGGAAAGGCAGTGCTCTATTTCTCAATCATATTTTGGGAGTTTTTCCGTTAAATTTTTGTCCTTTAAGGTAATATGTTGTAAATGTCCTCAGGTGGAATTCTTGAATACTAGCGCTAAACCATTATGTTTGAGCAAACCATGGATAGGATATACTTAACCATCTGAACTCACTTACATAGTCAAGGATTCCACAGTGTACTTGCTCTCACTCCCTCCCTCTTCACTTCACTCCTTCTTTTCACTGCCTGTGCTCAGGTGTCCCCATGCTAAACAAAACCAACAACACCCTCACCAAAACTATCAAACCTCTTCCTTCAATCTTGTTAATCTTCTCCTTCACTTGAATGGCAGTGTTCTTTAACTCATTTATCTTTGTGGTCTCCTCTTCCTTGTGACCTACTCATACCCTAACATCTTATATAATTTCTGTCTGATACCCCACTAAAATTGTCCTTTAATAATATATATTCTTAATCACCAAATGCAATAGCTTCTCCTCAGTTTTTATTCTCCTTGACTTCCCTAGCATTTGATGATTAAAAAAACTTGACAGAGTTACAGATGTAGAAAACTAACTTATGGTTACCAGCAGGTAAAGGAGGGGAGGGATAAATTGGGAGATTGGGATTGACATGTACACACTACTGTATATAAAATAGAGGACTAATAAGAACTTACTGTACAGCACAGGGAACTCTACTCAATACTCTATAATGGCCTATATGGGAAAAGAATATAAAAAAGAGTGGATATATGTATAACAGATTCACTTTGCTGTACACCTGAAACTAACACAACATTGTAAGTCAACTATACTCCAATAAAAATTTAAAAACAAACAAAAACTTGATCCCTCGCTTAACACTCCTACCCTGGATTATAGTAGTTCTCTTCACTCTCCTTCTCTGCTTCTTCTGACTCCTGTAAACCCCTAAAAGTAGGTGTTTCTCAAGGTTTTCTTCTCTCTTTAAAGACTTTGCTTTGAGGGTCTTACCCACTCCCATGGGTTCAACTGTTGAAGGAAGATGGCTCCCCAATTTTCCTTCATTCTTAGCCTCTGCTGCCACCTCAAACTTCTTATGTCCAAAACCAAGCCCAACATTTTCCCCTGAAGTTGTGCCTTGAGACTTTCTCCTTATATCTGATTAATGAGACCACTATTTTCCCAGTCCAAATTAAAAGACTTCTGTGGCTTCTCCCTCCCCCCATCTAATGAGATGTCAAGCGCCATGGTGTCTACTTCCCTATACCCCTCCCATCACTCACTGTCTGCTTTATCGCCACTCTAACTCAGCCTCTCATTGCCTTTTTCCTGGGCCATTATCTTAATTTCCTAATAATCTGCCCCCCACCCCGGCCTCCATTCTCTCTTTTTTTAATGCAACTGTAGCCACTGGCCGCTGTAAGTCTGTGCTCAGAAGCCTTCAGTGTCCTTGCATTGCCTACTAAACTAAATATAAATGAAGGGGGCCTTAGTCTGCATCAGTTACATTAGGATGTCTATGAAAAGAGAAAGGGGGTTAGTAGACTGCTCCACTGCACATTAATGTCATCGGAATTGTGTCCTATGGAAGTGTTTCACCTAAAGGGGGATATAAGAGACACCAACTTTAATCAGAATACAGTGATCAGGATGGGGAATGACCAATGACCATATCATATAACAAGTGGTTTACAAAAATGGAGATATTCTGGCCATAAGGACCACATCTGGAAAAAAAAAAGATAGATGACTTTGGAAATGGACTTTGTTCTGTGTGGCCATAAGAGGTAGAACTTGAACAAATAAGATGGAGCCATAAGAAAAATGATTTAGGCTCACCATAAAGAGAAAATAGAACCCAACAAAGCTGGGACAGGAACTCTCAAGAAGTAGCAGATTCTGTTATCAGAGGTCGTTATTTAAACTAGATGCATGTGTGAGAATGTTATAGAGTTGACTCAAGAATATAATTCTTTTCAGTCAGGCAGTTGTTTGTTTGTATAGCTCTTTCTTAGTCTAGCAGGCAAGACCAGCCCACTTTTCCAGCTTTCTCTCTCAATTTCCACACATATCTATGCTATTTCCTAGCTGTAATTTCCTTGACTTACAGTTTCTCCTATCAAAATTTTACTCATTTTTCAAGGGCCAAATCTTTTTTTTTTTTTAACTGAAGTTTAGTTGATTTACAATGCTGTGTTAATTACTGCTGTACAGCAAAGTGACTCAGTTTTACACATAGAGACATTCTTTTCTATATTCTTTTCTACTATGGTTTATCACAGGATATTGAATACATGTCCTGTGCTATACAGTAGGACCTTGTTGTTTGTCCATCCTATATATAATAGTTTACATCTGCTAATCCCACACTCCCAGTCCTTCCTCCCCAACCCCCCTCCCCTTTGGCAACCACAGGTCTGTTCTCTATGTCTGTGAGTCTGTTTCTGTTTTGTAGATAAGTTCATTTGTGTCATATTTTAGATTCCACATATAAGTGATATATATGGTATTTGTCTTTCTCTTTCTGACTTACTTCACTTAGTATAATAATCTCTAGCTGCATCCATGTTGCTGCAAATGGCATTGTTACATTCTTTTTTATGGCTGAGTAGTATTCCATTGTCTATATTATATGTACCACATCTTCTTTCTCCATTCATCGATGGACATTTAGGTTGTTTCCATGTTTTGGCTATTGTGAATTGTGCTGCTATGAACATAGGGGTTCATGTGTCTTTTTGAATTATAGTTTTGTCCAGGTATATGCCCAAGAGTGGGATTGCTCAATCATATGGTAATTCTATTTTTAGTTTTCTGAGGAAGCTCCACACTGTTTTCCATAGTGGCTGCACCAACTTACATTCCCACCAACAGTGTAGGAGGGTTCCCTTTTCTCCACACCCTCTCCAGCATTTATTGTTTGTAGATTTTTTGATGATGGCCATTCTGACCAGTGTGAGGTGGTACCTCATTGTAGTTTTGATTTGCATTTCTCTAATAATTTGTGATGCTGAGCATCTTTTCATGTGTCTACTGGCCATCCATATGTCTTTTTTGGAGAAATGTCTATTAAGGTCTTCTGCCCATTTTTCGATTGCATTGTTTGTTTTTTTGTTGTTGAGTTGTATGAGCTGTTTGTATATTTTGGAGATTAAGCCCTTGTCTGTTGCATCATTTGCAAATATTTTCTCCCATTCCATAGTTTGTCTTTTCACTTTTTTTATGGTTTCCTTTGCTGTGCAAAAGCTTGTAAGTTTGATTAGGTCTGAAGGGCCAAATCTTATGTTACCTTTTTAAAGAAAATTTCTCTCCTCCCTTCTCAGACCCCACCATGAATTTTTGAGTTGTTCTTCCACTCCAAAACTTCAGTGCTTCATGTATCCATTTTGAGGCATTTAATATTCTTGCTCATGTTATTGGTGTATATTTCTCCTTTTGCCTAATAAGATGTCAACTTCATGGGGCAGGAATTACCTTTATGTCCTCTATAGGACCTGGTATAATAAAATTCCTTTCTTAATCATTCAGCATACATTTCTTTTTCTTTAGAATTAAAAGACTATACTAAATCATCTCTAAAGAGCCTTCCAACCTAAAAAAAAAGTCTATGAATCTGGTTCTAGAACTTATTTAATAATGAATGTACAAAGACCTCCTTGTGCCCATATTGACTATGAGTGCAAAGAGTCACATATGCTGATGTCACACTGGTGTTGTAAGAAAGTTTTTAAAATCTGATTTTGAAAAGTAGGTGACTTTATTTTTTAAGAACTTTTGCAACATTCCTATTGAAATATACAACATATGTTCCTGATAGAATTTTGAACATTAAAAGAATTACACATCTGGTTATATTTTTATGAAATTAAGTGACACTAAACCAGCGCTCCACAAAGTTAAAGGTTGTATAATTAAGAACATCCAAAAGGTAAACAGTGAACTCTGGCAAGACTTAAGAAAGGGAACATCTTATTGTGATATATCAGAAATTTTTATCACTCATCTATCTCTACCATTTCTCCCTGCTCTTTATAGCAGTACAGATCATTTCCATTGTTGCCGATTTCTGCTTGGCAAATTGCTGCCAAGAGTCCAGATGTTTCTCACTGTGCATTTATAGAAACTTGTGCTGTCTGAATTTCAGAAGAAGGGCTCTAAGACTAGGTTAGATAAAACTAGGAAAAAACCAAAACAAAACCCAGAGCAACTTAGAAAACTAAGCCTAAATTTTTTATTTGTTTCAACTATTTCCCCCCTTTCCTCTTCCCATCTGTGTTTGGTTCTCGATGACTCAGATTAGTGGGGCTAAAAGCCAAATTTGTTGAAAGTCATGACCTCCACCTCCAGGAAAATCCAAGTATATGGGAGTCTAGTGGAATGGTTTGATCAGGTCAGAAGTGTCTTTTACTTTTAGTCCTTCTTAGGAAACAATCTGGAATCTTTTGACTGTTAGTCATTAAAAGCCCCTTAGAAAAAGTTTGAGAGAAAACTCTTCCATGCGGGTCTGAGGCAAACGTGATGCCACAAAGAAGAGGAAGTCCTGCAACTCCCTAACCACGTGGGCACCTCAGGAATGAACAAAACTCAGTGATTTTCCTCAAGGCACGGCTTATGCTTTCTGCTGCTTGCCCCTCTATCCTCTGACTTCCCCTCCCTCTCAGCCTAAACAAGAGAAAGTCATAATGATATGGTCCAAAAACAATCAGCAAGAAGGTTGCGAGTATTTTTCTTTTCACCTCGATGATGCATGCTCTAAAGAAATAAAAATTTAGGATTAACAAGTTGCAACCAGAGTCATGCTGCCCAATTACAAGTCTGATTTCATACTTTTCTGATGAATTGATGAAGAGGCTAAAATATACTAAAATTTCATATGGCCCCCCTTCCTGCTTTTTCTGGTATTATTAATTAATTAAAATAAATTTCTAGATATAAAAGGAGCATGGTTAAAAATAATCAAACTTTCTGATATTACCTAAAACATGCTTTCTAACATTATGGCATAGGCATTAAAGTGTTGACAGACCATTCAGTAAAGAATTAACTTGGTTTTCAGCAAGAGTAGAACATGAGGACTGATGATTAAGTATTGGTTTTCTTTTCTTATAAACTTGTATCTTGTGTTTCAAAAGCATTAGCTTTGTTTTGCAGGAGAACTGAATCTTCTCTTGAGCTTTAATCCCCACACATGTATGATTTCTCTGTAGTAATGTGGGTAGGATAATGGTGGCTGCTTTGGGCTCAGCCTTGGTGTAAAATACTTCTGCCAGTGCAGAGACTTACAGAGTAAGTGGATGTGGGGTATCTGCACACTGAATAATTGCTGTATGCAATCTACACTCTCTTAAGTCTAATTGGTAGACCAGAAAGCATTTTTTATAATTATTCCATGTGGAATAGTCTTGCCATAAAGATTTTAAACCTCGCAATCCCTTCCTGGAAACTTGTCTGGTATCTAGAACATCAAAGCAATAATTAGACTCTTTACTCTTTTTTTTTTTTTTAATTAATTAATTTATTTATTTATTTATGGCTGTGTTGGGTCTTCGTTTCTGTGCGAGGGCTTTCTCCAATTGCGGCGAGCGGGGGCCACTCTTCATCGCGGTGCGCGGGCCTCTCACTATCGCGGCCTCTCTTGTTGCGGAGCACAGGCTCCAGACGCGCAGGCTCGGTAATTGTGGCTCACGGGCCTAGTTGCTCCGCGGCATGTGGGATCTTCCCAGACCAGGGCTCGAACCCGTGTCCCCTGCATTGGCAGGCAGATTCTCAACCACTGTGCCACCAGGGAAGCCCTAGACTCTTTATTCTTAAAGTAAACAATTTATAAAATGAAAGATGAAGCATAATCAAAAAAGCTTATGTAAAGTATATGTAATTTAAAAATAAGTAAAATGGGGACTTCCCTGGTGGCGCAGTGGTTAAGAATCTGCCTGCCAATGCAGGGGACATGGGTTCGAGCCCTGGTCTGGGAAGATCCCACATGCCGCGGAGCAGCTAAGCCTGTGTGCCACAACTACTGAGCCTGTGCTCTACAGCCCGCGAGCCACAACTACTGAAGCCCGTGTGCCTAGAGCCCATGCTCCGCAACAAGAGAAGTCACCGCAATGAGAAGCCCACGCACCACAACAAAGAGTAGCCCCCACTCACCGCAACTAGAGAAAAGCCCACGCGCAGCAACAAAGATCCAGCGCAGCCAAAAATTAATTAATTAATTATAAAAAAATAAATAAAATGAATGAACTTATATCCACCACCCAGCTTAAGAAATAGAACAAATAGAGCATTAACAATGTCTTGAAGTCACCTGTGTGTCCATCCTCAATCCCAGCCCCCAGTAGGCACCATCAACCATTACCCTGAGTTTTGTGTTTATCAGTTCCTTGCTTTTCTTTGCAATTTTACCACTTATGTGTGTATCTCTAACGTGTGTGTAATTTTGTGAGTTTTTAATTTTATATAAAAGAAATCATACTTTTTTCCTGGTGACTTGTTTTCCTTAACATGTTTATGAGATTCATTCATGTAGATGTGTGTAGCTCCAGTTAATCTATTTCTGACAGTTATATAAGTAGAAATGTTATTCTTTCTCCTGTTGATCAACATTTGGATTATTTCCACAATTTTGCTGTTATAAATGATGTTGCTATTTACAGCCTTACATATCTATATCTTGGACAGTAATTGCCGGGTTGTAGGGTATACATGTCTTAGCTTTGCTAGATAATGCCCCAGTTGTTTTTTAATTTGGTTTCCAGCAGCTTATAGGAGTTTCTGTTCTTCCATAGCCTCACCAAGACTTGATATTGTCATACTTTTTAAGCACATTTGGTGGGTCTCAAGTGGTATCTCATTGTATTTTTAATTTGTATTTCCCTGATTACTAACGGTGTTGAGCATATTTTTAAGTTTAATGACCACTCAGTTCTGATTTTTTGCCCATTTTTCTATTGGAATGTTTCATTTTTATTTATTGACATGCAGACCTTCCTTTTTAATTGTGGAATGTAGTATACAAACAAAACTACACAAAACATCTATGTAAAATTTAATAAACAATTTCAAGGAAGTATTCATGTAAGTACAACCTATGTCAAGAAATAAACATTTCCAGTATATGTAGGGAGGAGATCAAGACGGTGGATCAAGAGGATGCTGAGCTTACCTCCCCCGATGCAACATCAAATTTACACCTATGTGTGGAGCAATTCTCACTGAAAGAACTGGAGACTGGAAGAAAGACTCTTCTACAGCCAAGGCTGTAAAGAAAGATCCACACAGAGTTGGGTAAGAAGGGAGGAGAAGCAATCAGGTCAGGGCCTGCACCCCTAGGAGGAGACACAGAAGAGGTGGGGAATTACACAAGATCAGAGGTCCTCCCTGGGGACTGAGGGATTCAAAACACATATTGGGCACTCCAGCCCTGGGATCCAACACCGGGAAAATGAGTCCCCTTTGCTGGTTTAAAAACCAGTGGGACTGGGCTTCCCTGGTGGCGCAGTGGTTGAGAATCTGCCTGCCAATGCAGGGGACACGGGTTCGAGCCCTGGTCTGGGAGGATCCCACATGCCACGGAGCAACTGGGCCTGTGAGCCACAATTGCTGAGCCTGCGCGTCTGGAGCCTGTGCTCCGCACCAAGAGAGGCCGCAACGGTGAGAGGCCCGCGCACCGCGATGAAGAGTGGTCCCCACTTGCCACAACTAGAGAAAGCCCTCGCACAGAAACGAAGACTCAACACAGTCATAAAATAAAAATAAATAAAAAAAAAAAAAAAAAAACAACACCTTATTTAAAAAAAAAAACAAAAACAAAAACCAGTGGGACTTAACAGGAGGGCCGTAAGAAACAAAGGCTCCATTTGTGAAGAGTGGTCACACACTTGCTTATTTCCCGGAGCAAGGTGGGAGAAGCAGATTGAAACTGCCCAGGGCTCTGGCCAGCAACCCGCCCCCATCCCCAGTGTATGCCCCAGCCCCTCTAGCTTCAGTGCATGTCCTCACTAGGGTGAAGTCTGCCATGCCAAGGAGAGTGAACACGTGGAGGGAACAGAGACAGCTCGGACCCAGTACTGCATCTGAATGGGGTGAGGGCAGCCATTGCTGGTGTTGTCGGGGGAAGTGGATCTGGAGCAGTCTGGATCTCAGACTGGCATTCCAGGACCATACCAGCATGCACCCTGGCCCACACTGGGTGCCCACTCTGGCCCCACTTCCTTTAGCACTGTTCCTCTCTGGGGTGAAGGTGCCATTGCCAGGAGATAGGAGCGTGCACACTTGGAACAAAACCAGCTCAGACCAGAACATCAGGGCTTCTGATCCAGCACCTTGGAACCCAACCCCAGCCCAGAGAGGGTGGTGACAGCCACTGAGGATAGGAGAAACCCCAGATCACACATGGCTCTAGCTCTAGCGTCTCCATCTTCAGCCCCATCTCCCACCAAGGTGAGAGCTGCAAGTACACCCTGGGGGAAGATGTGACCCATGCTCACTTTAGATCCAGCTCTCCACCAAAGCCACTGGGGATATGCAGACTGCATAGGGATGCTCCCACACAAAGAAACCCCTTCAAGACCTGGATAGATGACTGTTTAACCTAATAGAGACAAAGAAAGCTAAACAAAATGAGAAGTTGGAGGAATTCATTTCAAATGAAAGAACAAGAAAAACCCCTGAAAAAATAACTAAGAAAACACAGATAAATAATTTACCAGATAAAGAGTTCAAAGCATTAGTAATAAGAATGCTAACTGAACTTGGGAAAAGAATAGATAAACACAGTGAGAATTTTAACCAGGAACTAGAAAATATTAAAAAGAACCAGTCAGAGCTGAAGAATACAATAACTGAAATGAAAAAGAAGGAATTAACAGCAGCTAAGTGATACAAAGAATGCATAAGTGATCTGGAAGATAGACTAGTGGAAATCACTGAAACAGAAAAGAAAAAAGAAAAAAATAATTTTTAAATGAAGACGGTTTAAGGGACCTCTGGGACAATATCAAGTGTACTAACATTCACATTTATAGAGGTCTCAGAAGAAGAGAGAGAGAAA